>NW_024729259.1:9665754-9827709 GCF_018991925.1 Homarus americanus
CCCAACAACATCACACACACACACACACACACACACACACACAAACAACACAACACACCACAACACACACACCAACACAACAAACACCACAACACACACACACACACACACACACACCAACATCACACACACACACACCCCAACATCACACACACACACCCCATCATCACACACACACACAACCCAACAACATCACACACACACATCCCCCAACATCACACATACACACCCAACATCACACCACACACACCCATCACACACACACCCCATCACACACACACACCACACACACACACACCCCAACACGACACACACACACCCCAAACATCACACACACACACACCCCAACATCACACACACAAACACCCCAACACTGCACACCACACACCCCAACATCACACACACACACCCCAACATCACATACACACCCCAACATCACACACACACACACCCCATCATCACACACACACCCCAACACAACATCACACACACACACACACCCCATCACACACACACCCCATCATCACACACCCCAACATCACACACACACACTTCAACATCACACACACACCCCCAACACACACACACACACCCCCATCATCACACACACACCGAACATCACACACACCCCCAACACCACACACACACACACACACACAAACACAGCCATCACACACACACACACACACACACCTGAACATCACACACACGCACCCACACCATCATCACACACACACACACACACACACACCCGAACATCACACACACCAACATCACACACACACACCCACACCATCATCACACACACACCCCATCATCACACACACCCCATCATCACACACACACCTGAACATCACACACACACACACACCGAACATCACACACACACACACCCGAACATCACACACACAACACCTGAACATCACACACACACACACCCCAACACACACACACACACACACACCCGAACATCACACACACACACACCCTAAACATCACACACAACACACGAACATCACACACACACCCAAACATCACACACACACACCCGAACATCACACACACACCTGAACATCACACACACACACCCCAACACACACACACCCCAACATCACACACACCCCCCAACATAACACACACCCCAACACACACACACCAAAACACACACACAACCCCAACATCACACACAACAACCCCAACAACACACACAACCCCAACACACACACACAACCCCAACACACACACACCCCAACATCACACACACAAACCCCAACACACACACACACCCCAACAACACACACACACACCCCCAACATCACACACACACACCCAAACATCACACACACACACCCCACACACACACCCCAACATCACACACACACACACACCCCCAACATCACACACACACACCCAACATCACACACACCCCCAACATCACACACACACCCAAACACCACACACACACAAACCCAACATCACACACACCCCAACACCACACACACACCCCAACATCACATACACACACACCCCAACATAACCCCAAACACACACACACACACCCCAACATCACACACACGCACACACACACCCCAACATCACACACACACACCCCAACATCACACACACACACACCCCAACACACACACACACACACACACCCCAACACACACCCCAACATCACACACACACCCCCATCACACACACACCCCCAACACACACACACACCCAACATCACACACACACACCCCAACACACACACACACACCCCAACATCACACACACCCCATCATCAACATCAATCACACACTCCAACACCACACACACCCCAACACACAACACAACACACACACACACAACATCACACACACACCCCAAACACTGCAAATACAACCCCAACACACACACACACACACACACACACACACACCCCAACACACACACACACATCCCCACCACACATACACATCACACACACACACACACCATCATCACACACACACACCCCAACATCACACACACACACCCCATCATCACACACACCCATCACACACACACACACACACCCCAACATCACACACACACCCCCCAACATCACACATACACACCCCAACATCACACACACATTCCACAACATCACACACACACACACCCCCAACATCACACACACACACATCACACACACACCCAAACATCACACACACAACCCCAACACACACACACACACACCTAACATCACACACACACACCCCATCATCACACACACACACCCAAACATCACACACACACACACACCCCAACATCACACACACACACACACCCAACACACACACACACACACACCCCAACACACACACACACCCCACACACACACACACACACACACACACACACACACACACACACACACAAACCCCATCACACACACACACAAACCCCATCACACACACACACACACACACCACATCACACACACACACACCAATCACACACACACACTCACCATCACACACACACCCAAACACACACACACCCAACATCACACACACACACACACACACACACACACACACACACACCCCAACATCCACACACACAATTCCAACACTGCACACACAACACACCCCAACATCGCACACACACACACACCCCAACATCACACACACACACCCCAACATCACACACACCACACACCCCAACATCACACAGCAACACACCCCAACATTGCACACACAATAACTCCCAACATCACACACACACATCCCCAACACACACACACACCCCAACACACACACACACAACCCCACATCACACACACACCCCAAACACACACACCCACACACACACCCCACACACACACACCCCATCATCACACACACACAACCCCCAACATCACACACACACCCCAACACACACACACACCCCCAACATCACACACACACCCCCCATCACACACCACCATCACACACACCACCCAACACACACACACCAAACACACACACACAAACACAGCCCACACACACACACACACACCTGAACATCACACACACGCACCCACACCACACACACACACCCCATCACACACACACACACACACCTGAACATCACACAACTGAAAACACACACACACACACCCACACCATCATCACACACACCCCATCATCACACACAACCTAACATCACACACACAATCACCACCTGAACATCACACACACACACCGAACATCAACACACACACCAACACTGACACACACACACACACCTGAACACACAAACACACACACCTGAACATCACACACACACACACCTGAACATCACACACACCCGAACATCACACACACACACCAACATACCACACACACACCGAACATCACACACACACACCCGAACATCACACACACACCTGAACATCACACACACACACCCCCAACATCACACACACACCCCAACATCAACACACACCTCAACATAACACACACAACTCAACATCACACACACACACCTGAACATCACACACACCCCAACATCACACACACACCCCAACATCACACACACCCCAACACCACACACACACACACCCCAACACACACACACACACCCCACACACACACACACACACACACCCCACACACACACCCCAACACACACACACACCCCAACACTCCACACACACACCCCAACATCACACACACACACCCCAACATCACACACACACACCCCAACATCACACACACACACACCCCAACATCACACACACACACCCCAACATCACACACACACCCCCAACAACATCACCACACACACCCCAACACACACACACACCCCAACACACACACACACACCCACACCACACACACACCCCAACATCACACACACACCCCAACATCACACACACACACACCCCAACATCACACACACACACCCCATCACACACACACACCCCCAACATCACACACACACACCCCAAACATCACACACACACCCCAACATCACACACACACCCCAACACTCACACACACACCCCCAACATCACACACACACCCCCAACATCACACACACACCCCAACATCACACACACACCTCAAACACTACAATAACACACCCCAACACACACACACCCCCCAACATCACACACACACCCCCCAACATCACACACACACACCAACATCACACACACACCCCAACATCACACACACACCCCACACACACACACACACACCCCAACATCACACACACACACCCCCAACACACACACACACACCAACATCACACACACACACACACCCCAACATCACACACACCCCAACATCACACACACACACACACACACACCCCAACACGCACACACACACACACACCCCACAACACACACACACCCCAACACACACACACACCCCTAACATCACACACACACAACCCCAACATTGCACACACACACACCCAACATCACACACACACATCCCCATCACACACACCCCAACATCACACACACACACAACATCACACACACCCCAACACACACACCCCATCATCACACACACCCCACACACACACACCCCACTCATCACACACACACACCCCATCATCACACACACACACCCCCACATCACACACACAACCCCAACACACACACACACACCCCCAACATCACACACACCCCCCATCACACACACACACACACCCGAACACACACACACCCCCAACATCACACACACACACACAAACATACCCATCACACACACACACACCCTGAACATCACACACACACCCACACCATCATCACACACACACCCCAACACACACACACACCAACACACACACACACACACCTGAACATCACACACACACACCAACATCACACACACACACACCCCAAACATCACACACACACACACCCCAACACACACACACACCACCCACACACCATCACACACACACCCCCAAACATCACACACACACACCCCAACATCACACACACACACACACACCCCACATCACACACACACACACCCAACACACACACCCAAACCCCACACACACACACCACACACACAACCCCACACACACACCCCACACAATAACCTAACATCATCACACACACAACCCCAACACTAACCACACACACACCCCAACACAACCCAACACACCCCCAACATCACACACACAACACACACACACACCAACAACACACACACACACACACACCCCAACATCACACACACCACACACACACACACCCAACATCACACACACACACACCCAACACACACACACAACACAACCCCAACACACACACACCAATAACCCCACACAACACACACACACACACACACACACAAACACACAAACCCCATCACCACAAACCCCATCACACACACACACCAACATCACACACACACACACACACACCATCATCACACACACACACACCCAACATCACACACACACACACCCAACATCACACACACACAACACCACAACACACACACACACACACACACACCCCAACACGTACACACACACACACACCCCAACACACACACCCCAACACTGCACACACACAACTTCAACACACACACACACCCCAACACACCACACACACACACCCCCAACACACACACCCCACACACCACACACACACACATCCCCAAACATCACACACACATCCCCACACACACACAACCACACACACACACACCACACACACACCTAAACACACACACACACCCATCATCACACACACACCCACACACACACACACCTCCACCACACACACACACCCCAACATCACACACACACTTAAACACACACCACCCCCCATCATCACACACACACTCAACATCACACACACACCCCCCAACATCACACACACACACACAAACATACAGCCCATCACACACACACACACACACACACACCTGAACATCACACACAAACCCACACACACACATAACCACACACACACACACCTGAACATCACAACCACACCAACACACACAACCACACACACACCCCATCATCACACACACCACACACACACCCTAACATCACACACACCAACATCACACACACACACAATTTGAACATCATACACACACACTGAACATCACACACACACCTGAACATCACACACATACACCTGAACATCACACACACACTTGAACATCAAGCATACACACACCCGAACACACACACACACCCGAACATCACACACATAACACACACAAACACACACACACACACACCTGAACATCACACACACACACCCCAACATCACACACACACCCCAACATCACACACACCTGAACACACACACACACACCCCAAACATCACACACACACCTGAACATCACACACACACACACCCCAACATCACACACACACCCCAACATCACACACAACCTAAACATCACACACACACCCCACACACACACACACACCCCAACACACACACACACCCAACACACACACACACCCCAACATCACACACACACACACCCCAACACGACACACACACACCTCTAACACACACACATAACCCCAACATCACATACACACACCCAACATCACACACAACCCAACACACACACACCCCAACATCACACACACACCCCCAACACACACACACACCCCAACACACACACACCCCAACATCACACACACCACAAACCACACCCCAACATCACAAACACACCCCAACATCACACACACACCCCCAACATCACACACCCCAACACACACACACACCCCACATCATCACACACACCAACCCCAACATCACACACACACCCCAACATCACACACACACCCCAACACACACACCTCCAACATCACACACACCTAACACTGCCACACACAATTTCAACATCACACACACACCCCCCAAACATCACACACACACCCCCAACATCACACACCACACACCCCACACACCCAATCCCCAACACACACACACCCCCCAAACATCACACACACACACCCCAAACATCACACAACCACACAACCTAAACATCACACACACCACACCCCACACACACACACAAACACACACAACCCAACACACACACACCCCAAACATCACAATAATCCAACACGCACACACACACCCCAACATCACACACACACCCCCATCACACACACACACCCCAACATCATAATACACACACTCCAACATCACACAACCCATCTCCAACACCACACACACCCCACACACACACACACACCCAATCATCAACACACACACTCCAACATCACACACACACACCCCACCACACACTTACACCCCAACACCACCAACACACAAACTCCACACACAACCCCAACACACACACACACCAAACACACACCCAACACACACACACACCCCAACACACACACACACCACACACACCACACACACACACCAACACACACCCCAACACACACACACACACACACACACACAAACATACAGCCCATCACACACACACACACACACACACACCTGAACATCACACACACACACCCACACCATCAACACACACACCCCACATCACACACACACACACACCAACACACACACATCCGAACACACACACACACACACCATCACACACACACACCCCATCATCACACACACACCCGAACATCACACACACACACACACCTGAACATCACACACACACACCCTGAACATCACACACACACACACACACCACACACACACACACCAACATCACACACACACACACCTGAACATCACACACACACACACCTGAACACACACACACCTTAACATCACACACACACACCTGAACACACACACACACACACCCTGAACATCACACACACACACCCAACATCACACACACACCCCAACATCACACACACACTTGAACACACACACACCCCAACATCACACACACACCTGAACATCACACACACACCCCAAATACCACACACCCCAACATCACACACACACACACCCCAACATCACACACACACCCCCAACATCACACACACACACAACCCAACATCACACACACACACACCCAACACACACACACACACCCCAACACCACACACACACACAACCCCTACAACATCACACACACACCCCAACATCACACACACACAATCACCCCAACATCACACACACACACCCCAACACACACACACACACCCCAACATCACACACACACATATAACATCACACACACACACCCCTAACATCACACACCACACCCCCCCAAACATCACACACACACCAACATCACACACACACACCCCAACATCACACACACCCCCAACACCACACACACACCTCAACATCACAACACACACCCCAACACACACACACACACACCCCAACATCACACACCAACACACACACACACGCACCCCATCATCACACACACAACTCCAACACACAACCCCCAACATCACACACACCCCCCAACATCACACACACACACCCCCAACATCACACACACACCCCCCAACATCACACACACACCCCTAAACATCACACACACACCCCCAACATCACACACACACCCCCCAACATCACACACACCCAACATCACACACACACCCCCAACATCACACACACAACCCCAACATCACACACACCCCAACATCACACACCCCAACATCACACACACACACACCCCAACACACACACCCAACACACAAACCCCAACACACACACAACCCCAACACACACACACAACCCCAACACACACAACCCACACACACACACACCCCAAACACACACATCCCAACACACACCCCAACACACACACACACACACACACCCCATCACACACACACCCCAACATCACACACACCTCTAACACACACACACACACACCCCATCATCACACACACACACACCCCATCATCACACACACACACCCCATCATCACACACACACCCCCAACATCACACACACACACCCCAACCCCACACACACACACCCCAAACACACACACACCCCCTCATCATCACACACACACACACCAACATCACACACACCCCCATCACACACAATCCCATCACACACACCCCATCATCACACACACACACACCCAGATCACACACACACACACCCCCAACATCACACACACACACATCCCAACATACACACACACACACACATCCCAACATCACACACACACACCCCAACACACACACACACCCCATCAACCACACACACCCCCAACATCACACACACACCCCAACATCATACACACACCCCCAACATCACACACACCCCAAATCCCACACACACACCCCCAACATCACACACACACCACACAACCATCACACACACACCCACACCATCATCACACACACACCCACACCACACACACACACCACACACACACACCCCAACATCACACACACACACCACACCAACATCACACACACACTCCCACACCAACACACACACACACCCACCAACATCACACACACACACCCACACCAACAACACACACCCACATCACACACACACACACACACCCAACATCACACACACACACACCCATCATCACACACACACACCCCCATCACTCACACACACACACACACCCCATCATCACACACACACACCCCCAAAAACCACACAACTCCAACACACACACGCACCCAACATCACACACACACACCACACACCCCACACACACACCCAACACACACAATCTCAACATCACACACACACACCCCAACATCACACACACCACACCAACACACACACACACCCCCATCATCACACACACACACCAACATCACACACACACCCCCATCATCACACACACCCAAACATCACACACCCAAACACCCGAACATCACACATACACACACCCAACATCACACACCCCAACATCACACACACACACCCCAACAACACACACACCCCAACATCACACACACACACTTGTATATTATTTGTAATGTAACCTATTCTCAAATATGTAACTGTATTTTCAGCCTTCTGCCAAGCCCTTTCAATAAACCACATTATATACATACATATTAACCCCACACACACACACCCCAACACAACCCCAACACACACACACACACACCCCAACATCACACACACATACCCCAACATCACACACACACACCCCAACATCACACACACATACCCCAACATCACACACACATACCCCAACATCACACACACATACCCCAACATCACACACACATACCCCAACATCACACACACACACACACACACACACACACACACACACACACACACACACACACACACACACACACACACACACACACACCCTTATTCTCCCCAATGCCTTTATTCTCCCCAAACTAACATATGCGTCACCAGCCTGTCGCTTTCCTCAACTCCACCCAACAACGTAGCCAGAGAAAGAAGAAAAGGCCTGCAGAATCATGCTCAAGAGATACTCCGCCACACCAACGCTTTCCAACCCTGGAAATGCCATCCTCAGTGACCTCCACCAAGCACTGGAAAGGTTTTGGCCGGACTACTGCACCACCTCACCACCTCCTGCCACCTGCAGCCCCCCACCTCAACGTAATCCGCCACTACAACAAAATTCAGCCCATAAAGTCCACCGATAGATATAAGAACAGCACCATCTATTGATAAAATAATAAACAACTTCTGATTCATGTACTGTACAGCCCTATAAATGTATTCAATGCATATTATCATTATGTTCAAATCAAATGTAAGTCTATTTTTCAGCCACGGCTGCAACTCTATTAATAAACCGTTTATAATTATTATTATTACACACACACACACACCCACACACCAACATCACACACACACACACACACCATCATCACACACACACACACACACACACACACACACACACACACACACACACACACACACACACACACACCATCATCAACACACACACACACACACACACACCCCAACATCACACACACACACAAACATACAGCCCATCACACACAAACATACAGCCCATCACACACACAAGCATACAGCCCATCACACACACACACACACACACACACACACACACACACACACACACACACACACACACACCCACACCATCATCACACACACACCCCATCATCACACACACACACCCAAACATCACACACACCCGAACATCACACACACACCCCAACATCACACACACACCCCAACATCACACACACACACACACAAACAACAGCCCATCCACACACACACACACACACACACACAAGCATACAGCCCATCACACACACACACACACACACACACACACACCATCATCACACACACACCATCATCACACACACACACACCCACACCATCATCATCACACACACCCCAACATCACACACACACACCCCATCATCCACACACACACACCCCAACATCACACACACACACACACACCCCAACATCACACACACACACACCCCCAACATCACACACACACACACACCCCAACATCACACACACACACACACACACACACACCCCACCCAACATCACACACACACACACACACACAACATCACACACACACACACCCCAACATCACACACACACACACACCCCAACATCACACACACACCCCAACATCACACACACACACACACCCCAACATCACACACACACACACACCCCCAACATCACACACACACACACCCCAACATCACACACACACACACACACCCCAACATCACACACACACACCCCCAACATCACACACACACACACCCCCAACATCACACACACACACACCCCCAACATCACACACACACACCCCCCCAACATCACACACACACACACACCCCAACATCACACACACACACCCCCAACATCACACACACCCCCAACATCACACACACATCCCAACATCACACACCCCATCACACACACCACGCTTATCACACACAAATTCTTCCCGAGAAGTGTCGGATCTCACCCAGCTGACTTGCCTGGATCACACCTCGGATCAAAGACTTATGCAACAGAGAGAACAGAGCCTTTCATCTCAATGACCACATCCGCTACAGGTCGCCGCCCAGCGAGTCATCCATGAAATATGCACTGCAAAGAAGTCCACTACCCACCAAATTACAACACCTGAAGCAGACCAACATCAGTCAATGGTATGGTAAGCTAAAGAACTCTGTGGACTAAACAATAAGACACACCCCTCCCCTTCCAGCCATCTCACTAATGTTGGCCTAGCTGAGCAAACAAATAACCATTTAAGCTACTATATGAGCGCTCCCCGGCTTGACACAACCACTCTCCTGCTTACCTACCAGCCCCCTTCCCACTGACTTAGTAGAAGAATTTGGCGTAGCAAAACGCCTGGACAAACTAAAATTAAAACGGCTCTACACCCCCATTGACTTACCAATGACTCTTCAGGGTTCTCCCGAGCTTTGCCAACCCTCTGCTCCATCATCAATGCTTCTCTCAGTCAAGCCAGATGCCCAGCTGACGAGAAGACTCTTATTATCACACCAGTGCCCAGTCAACCAGCCCACAATAACTTAAATCAGCTACGACCTATTGCAATCCCCCCAATACCCAGCCTAATCTGTAGAGTTATGTGTTGACTGGGCTTATGCTGATATTGCAGGAGTCCGTGACCCTCAGCAATTTGGCAACATGAAAACTTCCTCCACTCACTGTCTTGTCAGCTTTCTCGATTACATATACCGCCATCTGAAAACGCGCTCTGTTGCTGTCGCTTCATTGATTTCACTAGCGTTGACCTGAGTAAACCACAATATAATCATCAACAAAGCTATTGACCTCGGGCCGGAGAATCTTATACCATAGCACAGACTCCCTCAGTGACGGCGCTAAGCTGTGCACGCTTCTCGAGGCGTCTCCACCTTTCAATCACTCACCTGTAGGCGTCCCCAAGGCACCAAGATGGGACCACTCTGCTTCCTTATGCTCATCAATGATGCCCTAAGAGAAACCCTGCTGCTGAAATATGTCGACGACTCCACCATTGGGAATCCAGCGTCAACAATTCCGCTCCAACTATACGCCCTTCAGGATTTATTGAAGATCCAAAACTGGGCACCAACAACCATGTCACCATCAACCATACCAAGACCATGGTTATGCACATCAACCTCTCCTCCGACATTGTCCCACCTCCTTCCATTACTCTAGGTCGAACACACTCCAGGTTGTGGATTCCGCAGCTCCTCAGCGTCACCATAGACAACAAACTAATTGGAAACCACCACGTCAGTAAGTTGTCAAATCCTCAGTTTCCGTCTCCACCTCTCCGCCGACTCAAGTCTCGGGTTCCTGCACAAAGCTCCTCAGTGTTTAACATTCATACTTCCCAAGCTCACCTATGCCTCCCCCACCTGGTCTTCCTCCTAAATGCCACACAACGTAAACACCTAGAAAAAGTGCAAAGAGGGCATGCAAGATTATTCTCTCCCCTTCCTCTCCACATATCCAAGCGCTCAACACTGACCCTTCGACTCTCACTGACCATCACCACGACTCATCTGCAAATTTGTTGAAGCTTCTACACCATCCCGACACGGCTCCTACTACCACCTGGAATCCTTGTCGAAATTGTATTTCGACACCACAACATCCAGCCCATCGTGCACGAACTGATCGCTATAAGAACAGCCCAGTCCACCATTGTAATTATCAATAACGTAATAAATCAGTGCTCCTCCCAGTAAACACAGCTCCTTACTGTCACTATGTTGAAATGAACTGTAGTTTGAGCTTTTCCCCATCTAGTTATTATATGTCTTATTTGTGTCCATGTTACTTGTATATTATTTGTAATTATACCCATTCCCCAAATATGTAACTGTATATTTCAGCCTTCTGGCTGACATAGCTCTTTCAATAAACGTTAATTATTATTATTATTATTATTATTACACACTCCAACATCACACACACACACACACTCCAACATCACACACACCCCAACATCACACACACACTCACACACACTCCAACATCACACACACCCCAACATCACACACACCCCAACATCACACACACACACACAAACATCACACACACACCCCACCATCACACACACAACACACACACACACCCCAACATCACACACACACATACCCCAACATCACACACACACACACACACACACACACCCCAACATCACACACACACACACATACACATCTATTGTTAAAATAATAAACAACTCCTGATTAATGTACTGTACAGCCCTGTAAATGTATTCAATGCATATTATATCATTATGTCTAAATCAAATGTAAGTCTGTATATTTTCAGCCACCGGCTGCAACTCTATTAATAAACCGTTTATTATTATTATTATTATTATTATTATTATTATTATTATTATTGTTATTATTATTATTATTATTATGTAATGAGAGAAATCTCACAAGAAGAAGATTACATATAAGTAGGAGAAGTATAGAGAGTAGGAATGTAAAGATAGGAAACTTGGTAGCGTGGCCGGGATGTTATTACTCAGCGTCAATACGCTAATCTTATCTCGTATGTCAATACACACACACACACCCCCCAACATCACTCTCACACACACCCCAACATCACTCTCTCACACACACACCCACACCCACATCACACACACACACCAACATCACACACACACACTTGTCAACCATCAGTGAGATAAGACGTGCCCTGAAGATGCTCCGGGTTTTGGCAGCCAGGCCGAGTCTGTTTGGCCCTGCCCCCCCACTCTATATCCCCGGCCTTACTACACGGGGATTTATTCTGCAAAACATTCAAGTGATCAGTGCAATGATTGATTACCAAACAGTGTTCCGATAGTGCATCCCAAGGAAAAAGCACAAAAACACAACAGTGTAATACCAGACAGTGGGCACTTTGTCGGTCACCTTCAAAGTGCCAGTGACAAAGACCACCGAGGTGTTTACATATATCGTGGATACTGTGTCGGCGACCCTAAGCGCCAGAGACAAGGACTCACGGTGTTTACGACTGACAAATATTAACATGTCTACCAATGTCAGTGGACCTCAAAGTGCCACCAGTAAGTTTATGGCCACCGGGGACAAACACTTCTGTCTGTCCATAACAACAGATATCAACAGATGGCCACCAATCACTTACTCCCGGCGCTCTCTGTACCTTCTTAAGCGTGGGAACGGTTATCCTGATGGCAGTGTTATCGCGCGACTCAAGTCACTGAACATTTTCCATGCGCGCAGCCGTAGACAGTGGCGTCATAAACAAAAGCCCATGAGGGCCGTAACCTCCACTAAGAAACCAGAGAAACCCACCCCTCACAGACCGTACCATTACACTAAAGTTCTGCGAATATGGTATGATCTCCTGTCTTTACTGCTCTCCAACGTCACTTCCCTCGCGAACAAATTTGATGAGCTGGCAACCATAGTCAGGTTAGCTGCCGCTAGCGTCATTGCCACAGTGAGGCTTGGCAAATTGTGCCTGAAACGTGTCATATTGAGGGATATCAACTCTTTCATCACCTTCGTTCACATGGACGCGGAGGAGGCATTGCCATTTTCTGCCAAGATGACCTATGCCCGTCATGCCTGGATGTTCAAGTCCCTGCAGGTGTGGAGGCATTATGGGTATGTGTTGTGCCACGGGCCCTCCCGCGCCACACTGCTTCTATCATAATCATAATCTATGTGTCATACCATCCTCCTCACTCATCCACCAGAGACACTCTTATCATTCATCTCATTATCACCTCAGATCACCTAGGAGTTAGGTACCCATGTGCGGGGATTATAATGAAATTGACACCATTGATATCCAGGACCAGCTGTCACTATCACAAGTTGTGAACTTCCCCACACATGATCAAAATACCCTTGACCTTATCTTAACCGACTTAGCAGACCAGTACCAACCACCTCAACCAATGCCTGAATTCATATTGGGTAATTGGTTCCAGCTTACAGAAAAGTACATACAAAGTAAAAACAAAAAATGCACTAAAGTACACTTACTTTGATGTGTGTATGTAGAAGGCTCCTAGTTGACGATGATGATGGGAATTAGAATTGGGGGTGGAGGAGAAGGGAGAAGAGCAGGAAGTGGGGATGGAGGAGAAACCACCTTTCAGGTGGACCCATGCTTGGTGCAGTAATTTCACCAATATAATTTTAAGTTCACTAGGTGTAATTCAAGATTATCTTATTTAAATCAACACTGCACTGCGCTATATATTATCAATATGTTAACTAAATTTCAGAATGACCAATAATTTTAATGTAAAAATGCAAAAATATTCAAGACACCAACAAAATCGATGTTCACTCCACTGTAAACAAAGCCAAACTGACGCCTGGTGGGTGAGTCAAGCGGCTGCTGGGGGCACAAAATACTAGTTCCCTGTACTGCATATATTATTGATATGTTAACTAAATTTTAAAATGACTAATAATTGTAATATAAAAAAAGCAAAAATATTAAAGAGCACAACTTTCTTGATATTTACTCCACTGGAAACGAATGTAAATATAGAACAGATTACTGAATTGGCAGACTAGCCCATCAGCTGATCAGCTGATGCTCACAACAAAATGTGTTTGTCGTAAGGATTTCGTTAATCGAAGTTTTGTTCGTTAACCGAATTGAAGATCCTTATGGGAGGTAATTCTTGAACCAAAATTTCGTTAATCGAACTGTTCGTTAACCGAGGGACCACTGTAAAGGCATCCATCCACAAGGTGATATTTATGTAAGGAAATTTGTCTTCTACTTGCTTACAATTGATATACCTTTAATATTCAATGAAAATGTTAAGAAAACATGAATAAATATCTATCTTCTCCCATGTCCAACATTCTCTTGTGCATCTTTTTTTTTGGGGGGGGGGGGAGAGCAGATGCCTGACCTCTTGTAGATTTATACCCAATCCTTAAAGAGTGGTGTGTTTGTGTATGTAGAGTACAGTCATTTCTGCTACAATGCGTGTTATGTCAACGCGAATTGGCTATAACGCGATTGATGAATAGAAGAGCGATATTTGTAAAACACGAATGCGTGTTGGCTGTAACGCGATTCCACTCGATTGTTTTAAGTGTACTGTCACTTGGCGCGGGGTTATGCAGTGTTTACAGTTCCTGTTCAACATCACATGTTCAATTGATTCATGTGTTTTGTTTGTGAAGTGTTATTTGATAGGGACTCTATAAATTTCATCCTTTTTTTGCAAATTTAGCTGTTCCCATAAATACTGTATGAAAAAAATAATAATAATGTTTCGCAGTGCGGACTAATAGCGTTTTACACTCGCGCACTCTGTTTCCATCACACGATCAGTTGAAACACGTGGGTTGTTTTGAAGCGCCCTCAGTGATTTATGCTTACTATTTCTCCAATTTTGTGGTATTAACTGTAAATATGAAAAAGAAGAATATCTCCAAGAATCGTTCTGGTGATCGTAAAAGAAAGGCTATAACACTTGAAGAGAAGCATGATGTTATCAACCTCAAAATCACCCTTCTCCCACATTAAGTTATATTCATATTTTTTCAAGGTAAAGTATTACATTTACTGTATGATTTCATTTTTAGATATGAATGTAACATTTATTTAGACTGTGCTATCCTTTGTGTAAGGCTAACTACTAAATTTTTTTGATTAAGCCCTGTTATTTCTATTGCGCGAATTTCTACAACGTGAGGTTTTACAAGAACACAACTATCGCGTTGTACCAGAACTGACTGTATGTGTTACTTGACAAAGAATATGGTAAAGTGACAGTATTACCTATAAGCCTGTAAGCAGCTAATATTCAATATAATTTCTCTGTAGAAATTTATGAGTGAGCATAATTTACAGCAAAAAATAATGTTGTCAAGTTAATCAATGTATAATGTCATACTTTATTTCAGTCAGAGAAGACACCGGCAGCTTTTCAAGCAGCACTCATCAATATTCAAGGACAATCTCCTGATATACTAATGGATGACTTGGCTAAAGGTAAGCTTTAGGATTAAAATATACTCTACATAAAAATTAAATAGAAAATATGTTATTTAAAACTGTCAGAGTTGGCTGATTATTGATGTCTTTAAGATAAAAGCACATCCACCCACTGTGCCCAAGCATATTTAACCCTTACATGGTTTCCATATAATAAACCTACAAACCTTTCTCTTGTTACCAAAAAGTTCATTTCTGTTTTTGCTGGAAAAGCTAGATAATGATGTATAAAGTAATACGAAATGGTTAGAAAATGGCAACTAAAGTCTCATGTTGGCTGAATCGTAAGAATTGTTGTGTAGCATCTCCATTTCCATGGGAACCAGCCCTGGCATTTTAAATCCAACATTGCCATGATCTCTGCATGACGTGGGAGACATATCACTCGGAATTTATTTTGTACCACTTTATTTTGTTATTTCAACCTTTTTTTTATACTAGACTTGTGATTATATAATACTGGATAGGTAGGTGAATAGACTACAGTCGAGTCTGGATTTACGCAGTTTTGGTTTACTCGTTTTGTCATTTACACGGTGCCTTGCCAGAATTGAAATGCTTGATTTGCACGGTAAATTTGGTCATTTACGCGGGTAAAGTATAATTAGTTTATTTACTGAAGATATTTGTTTTAGCTCATAAAATTCATTCAAATTACCCGGCCAGAATATAATTTAGGGTACATTGCTGGAATTCTTATAAGATTGTGATTATTTTAAATATAAACATCATGGAATTTGCATTAGACGTACAAATTTTAGATCTAATGTAAGAATTTTCATTAGAAAGAGCCAAAATTTTATCTTTTGTGCAAAATATATGACGTTTATATTTAAAATATTCCTGGTCTTGCAAGGAATCCAACAATGTCAATTATATTATCCTAACTTTAGTCTGAGGTATTATTTATTACTAAACATGTAGGCCTAGTGTTTTTTCCCAAACATTTCTCAGAGAGGGAGGAGCCAGCGAGCGTGGGAAGGGCGGGGGGGGGGGCGGGGGGAGAGTTGAGTCCATTATTTGATTGGACATTAACCGGTGACTGTATTTCTCTTAAATATTAATTGTGTGTGCATACCAT
Organism: Homarus americanus; assembly: GCF_018991925.1. NCBI lineage: Eukaryota > Metazoa > Arthropoda > Malacostraca > Decapoda > Nephropidae > Homarus > Homarus americanus. The sequence goes on from NW_024729259.1 coordinate 9,684,801, forward strand.
CATAAAATTAAGATCTTATTTTTACTACAACGTAGGTATTGTGTTGGTATTGTGTCGGAAAAAGTGGACTTTGGCGGTCGGCCCAGTCTCTCTTTCAATTAATCCCATATGTTCTGTTATTTCATTTACACGTTTCTCGTTTTACGCGGTACTCCGCAGGTTCAATTGACCTCATAAATGAAGACCCAACTGTAATGGAATTCAAACACAATTTTTTTTATTTACTTATGTTGTTTTCTAAAAATTTCAAACTGTAAACCCTTGGCATTTGCATGGGTTAGGTTCCAAGGAATGGCAGAGTGGTGGAGCGGCAGCAGCAGCTGACCGCGTAGGTGAGGGAGACGAATCAGCTGGGTGAGCGGCTGGTTCTTTTTTTAAAAGCATCATGATTGGTAGTGGTTTCCTCTTGGCTTTGAGGTCTGTAAACGTTTCACTCCATTAGCATCACTAGCTTTGACACAAGGCAGTCTTTTTGGGGCCATTTCACACAGAAACACTAACGTTTTGAGTACAACACAAGAGATGCTGCATCACAGGCAATGGTTGAGCACAAACAAAGGGAGTGGAGATGCTGCGGGCACGTGGGCTTGTAAGCTAGCCACCATCTGCTTATAGTGAATCGCAAACCCGCGAATAGCAATGGTTTACTTTATACTAATTGTAATAAGTTTAGTCTACAGTATTACAATTAAGTACAGTACTGTACTTACAGTTTTTATATCAATTGTAAATTTTGATTCCTGTAAAGATACAGTAGATGATCATTTTACTGTGTTTGAGGGGCGGTTCACTTGCACAGTTAAGCCATAAGCATGGTTGGGGTCCCCCCAGGAGAAAATATTGAGATAACAATCTTCTAACACAACTACAGGTATATGCAAGGGTTGTGTATCATCCTTGCTTGTTTAGTGGCTAACTACGGGGTATAATATCTTTCAGGCATATGCAAATAGCTCTCTTTCAGGGGTTTGGAGTGGTGATGTTAACATCTTAGCTGGCTAACTTCGTGAGTTGTGTTGCTGGGTTGCGTGTGCCCAGTTACCTTGCTTACAAATATTTATGGCACTTGATACACTTGACATTTTGGTATTTATAATAAATACAAGCATATATATTTTCATGCATGTATGTTTTAAAATACCCAAATTCAGTAGCTGCATCAAATGCCATAAATGTTTATGTGCATGTATCCTCGATAATCACAGGGGTTAGGTTCCAGAAAACTACCGTGATAAGCAAAACACATAACATATGGGAAAATTTTTTTGTCCCACAACCCCAAGATGCTTCCCCTAACTGACCAAAATATACCCCCAAAGATGTGCAGGTACACTAAAAGATATAATACTAGTAACTTATCTTTACTAATTAATGAATAATAAATACAGTAAACAATGTACAGTACTGTATCATGAATGACAGTCGTAGTAGAATGAGTGAGAGGCAGAGTGTCAGTGAAATACAGTGGGTGGGAGGGTGGGAAGTGGGTGGGAGGCATTGGATGCCATTCTAATCTGCTTGGCTAAAGTAAATCCATCACTGAAAGTATGATTTAGGTGGTGATAATAGAGGTAGTGTTGATGATCAATGGAGCTGGTGGTGGAGGGGGAGATTGTGGTAAGTGGTGAAGAGATCATTCATCTATCGGTTTATTTGGTAACACTGCCTGCAGCACTGTCAGTCACAACTGAACAGCTGATGTCTACCCATAAAATTGAGTGTAAGTATAAATGAACAACGTTGTGTCCCTTCCACATTACATTACATAAATTTTTAATTATGGAGTGAGAAACAGAAAGGGGGGTGATTAGAGAGGTGGAGTGGAAGTGGTAACATGCAATGGGTGTATTACGAAGCATATGCTTACCCTTGTCAGAAACATCGGAACATTCAACCAGAGAATACACATGTCTTCGTCGGTTGGCTGGATCAGGAACCTTAACACTTCTAGTTCACAGGTGCCATGATGGAGGGTACAGTACGCCTGGATAATTCGTAGATTTTTATTTCGCGGTCCTCAATTATTCGCGGATGACACCCTGGATGTACCCAAGAATGTCTGCGGGTAGTTTTAAAGTTGCCGACATTTTCGCTGCTTAGTATTAATAAAACACGGAGTAGATTTAAGGGTAAACTCAACATTTTAATACTACAATTGTTTCTGATTATTTGTAAGAGGATTTTCCCATTATTATTTATTTGTATGTGTTTTGTGTGTGTGTCTACACACACACACACATATATACAATACAGGTAAAAGCAATCATTGTCCCAAGGGCAAACACATAAAGGGAATATACATTTCTTTGTATACAAATAAAAATGTACCCCCTTCCCCTTGATCAGCAAATGTTATTTGCGGATTTGGCGATTCGTAGTCATTTTGAGAACCTAACCCCCGCGAATTTGAATGGCATGCTGTAAGTAAAAGTTACAAAAATTGCACCAAAAGCAAGCATGGAGCAGGAAAGTGTCCTTAAACACCAACCAACATAACATGGGAAACAAATGCTATCGCTGGAAGCTGGCGCCATGAGCTGTGCTGCCATTTCTTGGCTGTCACTGCTACCGTTGTCTCTCTCAGACCTGCCGCTGTCCCATGATAATTCCACGATAACCCAGATCAATTGGTGATAAGTGTACACATGGTCGCAATTGAGGGTACCTTGATAAGCCATATCAGTGATTATCGGGGTCCGTGATTATCGAGGATACATGTACTGTATAAGCAAAGTAAATGTCTCCAATCACAGTCCGTTGGGCTGGCCAGCCACCCACTGCAAAGTTACCACATTTTTTATTTAACTTCAATTTACAGTAAACCCTTGATAACTCGGAATTTCATTTAACTTGGCACAGATATGGTGTTGGAATGTATTACAGTGGTCCCTCGGTTAACGAGCACAATTCGTTCCAGAAGGTTGCTCATTAACCGAAAAACTTGTTAACCGAAACCATTGTTTCAATGGGTTTTTGGGTAATTGGTTCCAGCTCACCGAAAATTGCCTAAAATCAACAAAAAAGGTAGTAAAGTGCACTTACTTTGAGGTGTGTATGTAGAAGGCTCCTGGATGATGATGATGATGATGATGATGATGGGAATTAGAATGGGGGTGGAGGAGAAGGGAGAAGAGAAGGCATTGGGGTGGAAGAGAAGTCACCCCATGGTGCCATTTCACCCATAAAATTTTAGTTCTCTTGGTGTAATTCAAGACATTTTCTTTAAATCAACACTGCACTGCATTATATATTGTCAATATGTAAAATAAATTTTAAACTACCGTATATCTCGGCCTACAAGGAGACGGGGTGTTTAAGACGACCCTAAAAATGTCCATTTAAAAAGTAGCTTTTGAGCCCTATTCGCTGTATAAGACCGGTACCCCAAATATGACACTTAACCATTGGGAGCTTACTGACCCAATAGTCCTTTACCAACCATCCCATTGACCAGTGCTGTTTACACATCCATGGTTTTTTAAAATAAGGCCAATTCACTTCAAGTAATAGCATCAAATGTTACCGGTTGGTGTAGTGTAAACACTAGTGACTCACTTAAACGTCTGTTATTTAACTGGAACTAATGTCGGTGTCGAATACAATTGTTTCATTTACAGTCAACCCTCACTTTACGCGGTCCCACATTCCGCGTTTCCACGTTTACGCGGTGCCCTGCCAGAACCCAGGATGCTCACATTCCGCGGTGGGTGTACCCCTTTACGCGGGTGAAGTATAATTTTTTTATTTAGCTCATAAAATTCATATAAATTATCTGGCCAGAATATAATTTACATTGCTGGAATTCTTACAATTTGATGATCAATTTGAATAACATCATAGATTTTGCATTAGACATACAAATTTTAGATATAATGTTTACTCTGAGTAAATATGTTATCTTTTGTGCAAAATATATGACATTTATATTCAAAATATTCCTGGTCTTACAAGGAATCCAGCAATGTCAATTATATTATCCTAACTTTAGTCTGATTTATTATTTATTACTAAAAAGGTAAACAGTCTGGTATTCCCACACATTTATCTGGTAGGGAGGGTTGGTGGGGGGTGGGGGGGAGGGAGGGACCGGCGACCGACAACCTGGCATGTGTGAAGAATATTTTTTTTTTTATTAACTGAAGATATTTGTTTTAGCTCATAAAATTCATATAAATTATCCGGCCAGAATATAATTTACATTGCTGGAATTCTTACAATTTGATGATCATTTTGAATATGAACATCATAGATTTTGCATTAGACATACAAATTTTAGATGTAATGTTTACTCTGAGTAAATATGTTATCTTTTGTGAAAAATATATGACATTTATATTCAAAATATTCCTGGTCTTACAAGGAATCCAGCAATGTCAATTATATTATCCTAACTTTAGTTTGAGGTATTATTTATTACTATACCTGGTTTTCCCCCAAAAATTTCTCAGAGGGAAGAGCCACCGAGTGTAGTGTGAGAAGAGGGGGAGGGAGTCGAGTCCATTATTTGAATGGACATTAACTTGGCGACTGTATTTCTCTATTTCTCTTAAGTATTAATTGTGTGCAAGTACCATCATAAAATTAAGATGTTATTTTTACTAGAACATAGGTATTGTGTTGGAAAAAGTGGAGTTTGGGGGTCAGCTGGTCTCTATTTCATTTAATCCCATACGTTATGTTATTCACTTTACGCGTTTCTCACTTTCCGCGGTACCCTGTGGGTTACATTAACCGCGTAAAGTGAGGGTTGACTGTCCTTTAAATGGGTTTACCGATTTATTTGTTTATTTATTTATTTATAACACACTGTAATATATTAAACACACTGCAAGTATTTTCTTTAATTATATTCAGTGGTCCCTCGGTTAACGAGCACAATCCGTTCCAGCAGGATGCTCGTTAACCGAAAAACTCGTTAACCGAAACCATTGTTTCAATGGGTTTTTGGGTAATTGGTTCCAGCTCACCGAAAATTGCCTAAATTCAACAAAAAAGGTAGAAAAGTACACTTACTTTGAGGTGTGTATGTAGAAGGCTCCTGGATGATGATGATGATGATGATGGGAATTAGAATGGGGGTGGAGGAGAAGGGAGAAGAGAAGGCATTGGGGTGGAAGAGAAGTCACCCCATGGTGCCATTTCACCCATAAAATTTAGTTCTCTTGGTGTATTTCAGGATTATTTTCTTAAAATCAACACTGCACTGCATTATATATTGTCAATATGTAAAATATATTTCAAAATGACCAATAATATGCTTGGAAACACAGAAAAAAAGTGTTTAGTTGAAGAGAGTCTCAAGCAAGATGTTACCTCCACTGAAAACAGAGAGAGGCTAACGCCTGTCTGGTGTGTTAACAGGCTGGATGGCACGCCAGAAACTAGTTTCTTTACCTTCAATTATGTTCAATAATTGTTAAAATGACTAAAAAAGTTAATATTAAACTTTTAAAATTATTGAATAGTCTAAACTTCTTGATATTTACTAAAATAGTAAGGAATTTAAGCCCTAAAACCAATTACTGTATTGGCGGACTAATACTACAGCTGGTGGACCGCCAAATGCAAGCGAAAACATGTTGAAGTCGGCTTGTAAAAAACTCGTTAATCGAGGGATTGCTCGTTAACCGAAGTTAAGAATTTTATGGAAGGTAAATCGTTAACCGAAATCTCGTTAACCGAGGCGCTCGTTAACCGAGGGACCACTGTACTTGTTTTGCGAAAAAGGGAGGCTACCATTATACCTGGTAGGTGAAGTTGACCAGACATTTATGGTGATCATTAAGAACCAAACTCCGAATCCATGACGTGACTTCTGTTCATAATTTATATCCTAAATTTACCACTGTCGGTAGTTTCAAGAATTAACGCAGTCATTTACTGAATATTCTTTGTAAAAAAATAATTTTTAAATTAATTATTTATAGGAGATAAGTATAATGGTCAGTAAATATACAGATATGCATTACTGACCACCTCCGAACACAAGGACGGCTAAAAATAGCCACAGGCAGTCACAGTCAAGGTCACTTTCCCTTTCTTGTCACTGGCAAATAGGGGGGGGGGGTGATGATAGCAGCTGTGTATATTACCATGGTATATTGTTCTTTTACGGCATGTTTGACTGGTTTATAATACATTTTTATTATTTTATATACCGGTAATCTTCATTTTAATCCAGCTTCCCAAACGTAAGTTTCAGTATAAAATAATTAGTGGTAGGACCTTGTGAGTGGTTTACCATGTTTCCATCACCACTCTTGACACGCTAAACCGCAATATTTAAGAGGTAAGAATTTTATCTCTGGTGCTTAAGACGACCCCCTAACTTTGGGCTGATTTTTTTTTTGGTTCAAATCCCGTCTTGTAGGCCGAGATATACGGTAACCAATAATTTGACTGGAAAGAGAGTCTCAAGCAAGATGTTACCTCCACTGAAAAGACACAGAGACTGGTGCCTGTATGGTGTGTTGACAGGCTGTTTGGCGCGCAAAAAACTAGCTTCCTATACTTCAATTATGTTCAATAATTGTTAAAATGACTAAAATATTTAACATAAAACTTTTAAAATTATCGAATAGTACAAACTGCTTGATATTTACTAAAATAGTAAGGAATTTAAGCCCTAGAACCGATTACTGTATTGGCGGACTAATACTACAGCTGGTGGACCGCCAAATGCAAGCGAAAACATTTGGAGGTGCGCTTGTTAAAAACTCGTTAATCGAGGGATTGGTCGTTAACCGAAGTTAAGAATCTTATGGAAGGTAATTCGTTAACCGAAATCTCGTTAACCGAGGCGCTCGTTAACCGAGGGATCACTGTATAGTATAGCTCGGGAAATGCCGAGATATATAAAATTATCTGGGAAAATCTCGGCCTATTTGGTCATGTGGGTAAACTTGTTGTAACTCCACACTTGGCCAGTCTGGTGTTTGTTATTGTTTTGGTCGGGTGTGTGCTGGCTCATTCCACCTAGTACATAGTCGTGGGAAAGGAGGGTGTTATAGCACCCCAATATTTTGGATATTGTGGTGTCTTCATTTCTTTAGGCTATTTATGTAAGATTGATTGAAGCACAGTCTTCTAAATCCCATGTTTATTTCCTGCTCCCTTTACAGTGAGTCTCCATGTAAATCCATCTCCCTACAGTGAGTCTACATATAAAAACAATCAGCATTCAAAGTAAATAAATACAGTTGTTGTTGTAATAATATAAATTATTCCCTCATGCAATTATTTGTACAGTTTTATATCACAGGTATAAAGTACTACACATTGCACCACAGAGTATCTAGAGCACCAGAATTATTATTCAATACTCCCTGGTAAAATTTGGTTCTTGCGGTACTAACCCAGTAACACCCAACAACTTCCCCCATTCATGTTAGGCCAGCCACTGTATGCAGAATGTCTCCATTATTACTGTAAATCCAATGTCATAGATGTTATTTAATTTACAGTTTAATTCATTTAATCTGAGTTCCAACTATCTGAATCTTCCAGGTATCCCAACTTTGTCCCCTTTGGTAAAATTCTAATTTAGTATAACATTCTGAAAGCACCTGAAGTCATTTATTTGCATATCTGACACCTGTAGGCTATAACTGCATTTAAAACAAAATTGCTATAATAAACAATAAAATCAATACATAGCATATCATTAAATACAATAGCACATATTTTATGTACAAAAAATACCTCCTTCCACACTCAATCCATCATCTAAGTGACACCACAGTTAGTCCAGGCAGTCAAGTGACAGTGGAGACAACCACTTGACTAACACGTGTGTGAGTGTGTGTGCCATGATGTTACATGGGAGAGAGGCAGGTGAGTCAGACACACAGTAAAGCTCACTGAATGGCCTCCACATATATTCAGCCCCCCCCCCACACATACAGTTGTACCCCACTTAACGCGGTCAATGAACCCAGAGGGTCAGCGTTAAGTGAAATGTTAAGTGAACAACAGAACATATGGGATTAATTCCAATAGAAACGGCCCGACCCCCAAACTCCACTTTTTGAAGGCACATACCTATGTTGTAGTAAAAATAACATCTTAATTTTATGATGGTACATGCACACAATTAATACTTAAGAGAAATAGAGAAATACAGTCGCCAAGTTAATGTCCATTCAAATAATGGACTCAACTCCCTCCCCCTCTTCTCACACTACACTGCTGGCTCTTCCCTCTCTGAGAAATTTTTGGGGGAAAACCACTAAATTTTAATAAATAATACCTCAAACTAAAGTTAGGATAATACAATTGACATTGCTGGATTCCTTGTAAGACCAGGAATATTTTAAATATAAATGTCATATATTTTGCACAAAAGATAACATAGTTACCTAGAGAAAAATTTTTATCTAAAAATTGTATGTTTAATGCAAAATATATGATGTTTATATTCAAAATGATCACCAAATTATAAGAATTCCAGCAATGTAAATTATATTCTGACTGGGTAATTTGTATGAATTTTATGAGCTAAAACAAATATCTTCAGTTCATAAAAAAAAAAAAAATTCTTCACGGGGTAACAGATGGTCGGTCGGTCCCTCCCTCCCCCCCACCCCCCACCAACCGTCCCAAGGAGATGTGTGGGATAACCACTAAATTTTAATAAATAATACCTCAAACTAAAGTTAGGATAATATAATTGACATTGCTGGATTCCTTGTAAGACCAGGAATATTTTGAATATAAATGTCATATATTTTGGACAAAAGATAACATAATTACCTAGAGAACAATTTTTATCTAAAAATTGTATGTTTAATGCAAAATATATGTTGTTTATATTCAAAATGATCACCAAATTATAAGAATTCCAGCAATGTAAATTATATTCTGACCGGTAATTTGTATGAATTTTATGAGCTAAAACAAATATCTTCAGTTAATAAAAAAAAAAATAATTCTTCACAGGGTAACAGATGGTCGGTCGGTCCCTCCCTTCCCCCACCCCCCACCAACCGTCCCAAGGAGATGTGTGGGATAACCACTAAATTTTAATAAATAATACCTCAAACTAAAGTTAGGATAATATAATTGACATTGCTGGATTCCTTGTAAGACCAGGAATATTTTGAATATAAATGTCATATATTTTGCACAAAAGATAACATAGTTACTCTGAGAAAAATTTTTATCTAAAAATTGTATGTCTAATGCAAAATATATGATGTTTATATTCAAAATGATCACCAAATTATAAGAATTCCAGCAATGTAAATTATATTCTGGCCGGGTAATTTGTATGAATTTTATGAGCTAAAACAGGCAGTCAGGCAGGGTGGCGGGTGGGGCAAATCTAAAAATAGCGTCTCGAGCCGAACACTCACCACGTAGATGTGGAAAAAATCCGTGTTAAGTGAAAGTTCAGCTCTGGCGAGGCACCACGTATATGATAAAACGCGTTAAGTGAAACTGCGTTAGGCGGGGTAATACTGTATAACTAAGCTCTTCATTTTTCGTATGTGCAACTTACGCATATTTTTCTTACTTGATTTCAACTATACGCGGATTACCCCAGGGGTTAGGTTACAATTTCCAATTTCAAACTGAAAATTTTCAAAATGGGTCATAAGCGCGCCAAACGCTAGTCCTCCAAAGCTCCACCCCCGCCATCCCACCTCTCTGTCTTCAGTTGCTGCATGGGTATTGTCGGAATAACACCCACCTCTCGTGTGTGTCAATTTCGTGAGCTTAAACCTCTCATACGCGTTCATAATGCCCAAGCCAACCTTTCTTCATTTATTTTTACTCATTTACATGCACACACTGTCCTAAGGGCCAACTGTCACAATACATCACCTCACCTCCCCCTCCCTTTCCCCCACTTCCCAGCCAGTGTTTGGTTGTTTTATGCTTAAAATTTTTATCTTATAAAATATCACAGACTCAAGTTAGGAGAATATAACTTGCATTGCTAGAATCCTTGCAAGACAACAAATAATTTGTATATAGACATCATATACTTTACACAAGAGATAAAAATTTTAGTAATGTATAAATTTTTCAACTGTATTTTTGGGTAGATTTTCATAGCTTTCTTCATTTATTTTTACTCATTTACATGCACACACCATCCTAAAAAAAAGGTAAAATAAATAATTGTCCTAAGGTCAAACCTGTACTGTAAAATGTACTTGATAATTACTGCATTTTTTATGACTAGTGCAAGCTATAGCATTTTTATATTCAAATTAATCACTATCTTACAATAATCCCAGCAATGTAAGTTATATTCTCCCAGGTCAGTTCAGTGATGTTTATTTATTAGCAAAAAACAAAAACTCACTGTAAAGGACAGAGAAATAAATAAATAATAACATCAATAGACTTTCGGTGCCAACTGTCACAATACATCACCTAACCTCCCCCTCCTATCCTCTCCCTCCCATCCTCTCCCTCTCCCCCATCTTCCAGCCAGTTCTAGTGTACGTATATGTATGTATACTGTGTACAGTATAATGATTTAAGGATGATTTAGGGAATTTTTAGGAGTGTTTCTACTACGCGTGTTTTGGCTTTACGCTAGGTCCCAGGAATGTAACCCTTGCATAAGTTGCGAAAAAATAAGAGTAAAATGAAATTAAAAATAGAAAAGAAAGCCTTTTTTTTCTTCTAAAAACCAGGTTTTGTAATATAGTCCAGAATGCGATGCCTAGCTTATACCTAGGTATGTTAATGCCTAGCAATAACCCACCAGGCCAACATACAGGCAATTAAAACATCTAATAATTACTTAATAATTAATGTTATGAGGACACGTCACTACCTGGCATTTAATTGCAATTCTCAAAACCCCTCCTGCACCCTCCATCACACGCACTGCCACCATCATCTCTTGCCTTAGAGCGAGCAGTAAACAAAAGTCAACTCTCGACGAGCGGAGATGGATGGGTTATCAGCGTCGCATTCTGGACTATATCACCAAAACTGGTTTTTAGAAAAAAAAACGGCTTTTTGTTCAATCCAGAATGCGACGCCTAGCTTGAATACCCGAGCAGGAGGTGGAGAGGGAGGTGACGTTGCATACAAGGCTCCGCTAGCTTAGATTATGATTATAAACCGTTTGAAATATTTCTAATATTAGGAACATTTACCGGAAGGTAAAATGTTAATTTACATATCTCAATGAGGATACTCATTTTATTCTGATGAGGAAGAAGATCCTGGTTATGGAGATTGACTAGGTGGGGGAGGAGACCCCAGCACCACCACATGTGAAGCATCTTCCAGAGATAGATCAAGATAGCTGTCTTTGAAAGTTTTTGAAGATCTCCAAAAGCCCATTTTCTTGATCTGACTGAGGCTCATATGCCGCAGAAAGGCCACAGACCCTGCATATTTCCTGGTGTCATGTGCCAAAAATTACTTGCCAGGGTCTGCTTGATCCACTAACTGAGATAAAATTTTGTCATTTGACTAGGAGAGACAATTTCTTACCATCCTATGATGAGAATACATAGGGGCCTCGATTAGGGAATCTGGTTAACCATTCCGGAAGATTTTTAACTGGGCACAATATATGAGGAACCCTTGTCTCATCCATTAGCCGTTTTATCCTAATAGGCTAAGCTTAAAAATCCTCCCTTTCATTTTTTCTTAGGATCTCCTTAGGAAAAAGGGTAACATCATCCTCAGAAAATACCAATAATGATGGATTATTGGAAATTGAAATCAGTTCACTGATTCTCATACCTGTTGCTATTGCTAGAAGGAAGTCTGCCTTCTGGAGCAATCTGCCCCAGTTCAGATTTATATTGTAATTAGGCCCCATAAGAAATTTAGTAACTTTTTCTAGAGACCAAGGTGGAATTCTCTTAGGCCGAGGGGGTCTCTGAATGAAAAAGAACGATCTGAGCATTTGATAAATCCTTGGGTTCAAAGTAATATTAAAATCCCAAGCCAGAGGATCACCCAATGCTGATATATAAGATGCAGTTGTCGATCCTTGAAGGCCTTTAACTCTGAACAGAAATTCTAAAAATTCTAACACAACTGTTTCCGACAATGTGTCTGGAGTCGTTAACTTGATAAATTGTTGAAAAAGTTTCCAAGCTAAATTGTTGAAAAAGTTTCCAAGCTTTCTCATATTGGATAGAAGTTTGGGGTCTATGACCTGCTATTACTTGGTTAGCTATACAGCTCCTCCCCGACTTACGACGGGGCTAGGGACCCAAATCCAGGTGGTAAGTCAGAAATGTTTAAACACTGTAATACATAGAAAATCTAAAATGGGTGTATCTTTTTCTTCTCAGCACCACAAAACACTCACTTTTAAGCTTGCCAGTCATTTTAAATTGAATTACAAACGAAAATTTTTTCATTGTACAGTCGACCCTCGTTAATTCGGACTAATGGGGGGGGAAGGGTGTCCGTTTTAGCCGATTGTCCGAATTAACCGATTTAGGGGTTAATATTGCATTATATTTCAAAGTCATTGTTTTCGTCACGATTTTATCCCACTTTCCACTGTAATACGTAAGCAATTTCAGCAAAAATATTACATTTCCGTGAATGTATTATATCAAGCACAGTATGAATAGAATATCATTGTAATATAACAGTACAGTTGTACCCCGCTTAACACGGTTTCATCTTTAATCTGATTTCTATACGCGCCCACAGAATCAACTCACTAACGTTCATTCATAATTATATACGCGAAGCGGCCGCGGCACGATGCGCACTGGGCTCTCTCAGCCATCAAACATGTTTCAGTTCACCCGCACCACCACAGCCGCCCAAGTCAGTGATAGTGATAACAGAGGATATGACTTAGTGACTTGAGGTTTACTAAAGAGGCCCCTGCAAGCTCTGGTGGTAGATAGTGACACAATTGATACAGGTGATAGAAAATAATAATTGCCCTCTGCCTTGGAACCAACCCCCCATCCCCGTGTGTCCAGCCATCTTTTCTACTAATGTAAGTGTTAAAAAACCTAATATTATTGATATTTCTCTTAATTATTAATTGTGTGTGCATACCATCATAAAGTTAAGATAATATTTTTACTACAACATAGTTGTGTGTCGTCAAAAAGTGGAGTTTGGGGGTCGGGCCAGTCTCTATTGGAATTAATCCCATATGTTTTGTTGTTCACTTAACGCGGTTTTCACTTAACGCGGTACCCTGTGGGTTCAATTGACCGCGTTAAGCGGGATACAACTGTATTTTAACCGAAAACTATTAAAAAAACGAGTAACATCTCTTGAACAAAGGAAGGTTAAGTAAAATCTTTTGTTTTCGTCATGTATTTTATCCTATTTTACATTAAAATACATCACGTTTCAGCAAAACTACTATTTATTTCCGAGAATATATTCATTCAGGCGCAGTTTAGGTATAATATACGTGTGATGTAACAGTTTTTCTAACTGAAAACGATTCGAAAAACGCATACTCTCTAGCCCTGTTCAAGGAGAGGACTGGGAGAAGCTGTTTGGTGCTGCAGACGATGACAAGAGAAATGATTTGGATGGATTTTAATTAAAATATTCAGAAATATGGTATCGTAGTATTTATTCAAGTCAATTAGGATAGAATATTATTGTAATAACAGTTTTTTAACTGAAAACCAATCGAAAAGCGATTACGGTAACATCTTTTGAACGAAAGAAAGCGAAAGTCATTGTTTTCGTCACGATTTTATCTCACTTTCCACTGTAATACGTACGTCATTTCAGCAAAAATATTACATTTCCGTGAATGCATTATATCAAGCACAGTATGAATAGAATACCATTGTAATATAACAGTATTTTAACCAAAAACTATTAAAAAAACGAGTAACTTCTCTTGAGCATCGGAAGGTTAGGTAAAATCTTTTGTTTTCCTCGTGTATTTTATCCTATTTTACATTGAAATACATCACGTTTCAGCAAAACTACTATTTACAGTGGCCCCTCGGTTAACGAACTCAATCCGTTCCAGAAGGTCGTTCGTTAACCGAAACGTTCGTTAACCGAAACCATTGTTTCAATGGGTTTTTGGGTAATTGGTTCCAGCTCACCGAAAATTTCCTAACTTCAACAAAAAATGGTAGAAAAATTTACTTACTTTGAGGTGTGTATGTAGAAGGCTCCTGGATGATGATGATGATGTGAATTTGAAGTGGGAGGTGGAGGAGAAGGAGAAGAGAAGGAAGTGGTGGTGGAGGAGAAGCATTTTAGTGCTTCTTGGAAGGTGAGTCACCTTCCATGAAAATGTCAGGAACCTCTGGACTGACAGATTCTCCACCATGAACATCCTCTCTCCTTCTTGAAGTGGAAGGCTGAGGGATAGCATCTTGTTCCCTCTGCCTTTTACTGAAGAAAGTGTCAATTGTGGTCTGTGGGGCATCTGTCCTCCTCACCATTAACTTATGTTTAAAGAAGGAGACCACTGAGTCCTCAACATGACACAAAGTTAGTTCAGTTTTTTCCACTTCTGGGTGCTTTGAAGCCAGTTCCCTGAACTTCTCCCAGTGGTAAATCACATCTTTCAACTGTTTAGCTGACATATGGTCATCACTTTCAATTTCCTCCTCACCACTGTCAGCCTCTACCCGTAACATCTCATCCAGTTCCTTCAAGTCATTAAGAGTAAGTTCCTCCTCATGAGACATCACAAGCTCTTCCACATCCTTCTCCTCCACTTCAAGACCCAATGACTGACCAATGGACACAATCTCCTGGTCCAACTCTGTGTCATCCTCAAATCCCTCAAAATCATGGACTACTGATGGCCACAGTGCTTGCCATGAAGAATTGAGGGTTCTATTGGAGACTTCTTGCCATGATGACACAATCAATTTTACAGCCTCCAGGACGTTGAATTGTGTCTTCCAGAACTGTTTCAGTGTTAGTTCAGGATCAGTGGAAGTTGCCTGATGACACCTCCTAAACATTTTCTTCATGTACAACTTCTTGAAGTTGCTGATTACATTCTGGTCCATTGGCTGTATGAGTGATGTAGTGTTTGGAGGCAAAACAACACTTTCACAAAGTCAAATTGATACTCCAAATTTCTGGCAAGGTCAGGGTCAAGACCAGGAGCATTATCCATGAGGAGAAGAGCCTTTAAAGGAAGTTTATTGGTGGTTAGGTAGCTCTTGACAGAGGGGCAAAACACATCAACAGCCCATTCATTAAAGAACTGTCTTGTCACCCATGCCTTACGGTTGGACTTCCAATAAACTCCAAGCTTTGTTCTTACCACTTTCTGTTGCTTGACCACCCTGGGGTTTTCAGAGTGGTAGACAAGCATAGGCTTCAGTCGGAAATCCCCTGAAGCATTGGCACCAAGCAATAGAGTGAGACGGTCTTTCATGGGTTTATGCCCAGGTAAAGAGGCTTCATCCTTGGTGATGAATGTTCTTTTGGGCATCTTTTTCCAGAACAGCCCAGTTTCGTCAACATTGAACACTTGCTGTGGAAGATAATTTTCTTCTTCCATCAGTTTTTTAAATTCAATTAAAAACTTTGTTGCCCCTTCTTTATCAGCACTAGCAGCTTCACCATGCCTAACAACACTTAAAATGTCGCTTCTTTTCTTAAATTTTTCGAACCAGCCTTTGCTAGCCCGAAAATCTTCAAATTCTGTTCCTGAAGAACCAGGTTGATCTGCCTTTAAATGTTCATAAATCTCCCTGGCTCTTTCACAAATGAAATCACCAGAAACTGAATCACTTTTCATCTGTTTTTCCATAATCCAGATGATAAGTAACCTCTCAGTTTCTACGATTAGGGATCTACTTTTAAACACTCTTGTAGATTTGTCTCTCACGTTCACTTCCTTAAATTTGTCTTTTTGTGGAAGAATTGTCGACACAGTTGATGCCGACATGCCATATTCTTTGCATAGTGCATTTGATTTAATACCTTGTTCGTGTTTTTTTATTATTTCCTGCTTTATTTGGATTGAAATCGCTTTTCTTGATCTCTTAGGCCCCATGCTGGATTCAAACAATGGCAACACGTATTTTTCAAAGTTAAACCAGCTGTAAATAAAGAATATTTTCTTTAAAATAACACTGCACTGCACTATATATTGTCAATATGTAAAATAATTTTCAAAATGACCAATAATTTGCTTGGAAACACAGAAAAAAAGCGTTTAGTTGAAGAGAGTCTCAAGCAAGATGTTACCTCCAGTGAAAACAGAGAGAGACTGACGCCTGTTTGCTGTGTTAAGAGGCTGGATGCCGCGCATTAAACTAGTCACTTTACTCAATTATGTTCAATAATTGTTAAATGACTAAAAAATTTAATATTAAACTTTTAAAATTATTAAATAGTATAAACTTTGGATATTTACAAAAATAGTATGAATTAAGCCTCCAGAACCCATTAATGTATTACGGATTCGTTACTAAAGCTGGTTGCCCGGCTCAGTGCGCTTAAACATGTTGAGGTCGGCTCAGAAGAAGTTCGCTAAGGAAATTTCGTTAAACCCAATTCGAAGATCCTTATGGAAGGCAGTTCGTTATCGAAAATTACGCAACCGAGGTGTTCGTTAAATCCAGGGGTCACTGTATTTCTGAGAATATATTCATTCAGGCACAGTTAAGGTAAAATATACATGTGCTGTAGCAGTTTTTAACTGAAAACCATTCAAAACACGGTACCGTTTAGCTGATACTCAACAGCTGTTGTAAACAATAGAGTGTTGAAGTAGATACCGGTATTATATTATGTGAAATATCAAAGGTTTTTATTACCGGTATTTTTGTAGATCAATGAGAACTGTGGTACCGTGATATGATATGAAAAGTTAGCTCAAAGTAAGAATTCAACATAGACTAGCTGAAAACACGCTAAAGGTAATTTACTCTATTGTGTTGGTGAGCTTCCATTTGCTGAAGGAACTGCACAACTTTTTCATTACTAATTGGTACATATTTCACGTTTCCATTGTTTACTGGCAGTAAAATGTAAATATTTTTCATGTCTTAGTTAGTAAGTTGAAGATCTCCTGTTAATTAGTGGTGGTGTATGATGTTATATTTAACTAAAAAGACGCTAAAAGTATTCCAGCAGGGTGGACCAGCATTTAGCTTAAGGTCCTGAGTAGGTACATTCCTGAAAATTCCAAAAAAAAAAAAAAAAAAAAAAAAATCCGAATTATCCGAAATCCGGATTAAAGGGATCCGAATTAACGAGGGTCGACTGTACTGACTTTGGGACTCGAAAATACGTAATTTGACCAAATTTTGGTACGACTGAGGCAGGTCGTAAGTGCGGGTGGTCGTAATTCGAGTAGGTTGTAAGTCGGGGAGGAGCTGTATTAGAATTACCCAACAATCTATATAAACTTCTTTTGAGAAACTCCAAGCGTGAAGTGCCAAGGATATCTCGAACTGAGAATGCAGTACTTGGTCTAGACATCCTTGTTGTAATTGTAGTGGATGCAGGCACCAGTCCAACAAATCCAGGCACCAAGGTTGTAGGATCCAATATGGTGCAATTAAGAGGACCTTGCCTTGGAAGGATCTGAGTTTGTGAACCACTTTGGGCAACATTTTCACAGGTGGGAACAGATAGATTGAATTCCAATGGTTCCAATCTATGAGTGGCATCTTGTGATTTTTTAAGGAGGCAAAAAGATCTATTTTTGGAGTTCCAAACGTCTTCATTAGACTCTTGAACTCTGATACCTTTAGGGACCATTCTGTTTCTGTCGATACTGGCCTGAGACGGGACATCGCATCTGCCCAATCGTTTTGTACTCCCGGTATATGAGTTTCTTTGAGGTAAAGTGTTTGTGTTACAGAAACTTTGAAAAATTTGTCTGACAGTTTTAGAACGGGCCAAGATCCTAGATGATTGAGACAAAACACTGCTGTTTTGTTTTCCATGGTGAATCCGTCGGTTAATCCCCCAATTAACCGGGTTGTTCACATAAATTAAATATTGGGGTTTTAGTAACGAGACCCAATGAAGTTCCTTTGTTTTATTATAAAAGGATTATGTCTATAATTCCTGAGTGTAGATCAACCGTAAGTTCCACTATTTATGAGTGAACGAGAAAGAGGATGGTGTTCATGTAAATATAAACGTTGATCACGTCCGTTCGATATTAGTTGATCTGAGTGACTGAGCAAGGAGCGTCGCTGGTGCGCGCTTACAAAGATGCTAACATGTGGGCTTGTCCCTCTTGGGAAAGCTACCGTTCACGTGTACAACTCATGTCTTACTCATAGACAGTGGAAAGTTACAGGGTGGTGAATCTGAATATAATATCAGATGTATTGACCCATTTATATAATATGTTCTGTTGATGAGACAGGGGCCCATTACAATGGCAAACAGAATCGTCATATTTTTTTAAATTTGGGTTTGCCAACAAAAAGAATAGGACTACTGCTAATTCTTTTATGTTTATGTGTTTGTCTCAAAGGAAGTTGCTCCACTTCCCTTGACTGAATTCCCTTTTTGAGGAATGGTATCCCCAGCCTATTTCGGACGCATCCGTACAAACGACCAAATCTGTTTGAGGTGGAACCCAGGGAGAGGAACCGATTAGATTGTCCAAATTTGTCCACCGTGTCAGATGATACTTGATTCAAACAGGGAGAGAAGAAGCAATATTTCTGTTTCCGTGAAGCAACTTCGAGCCCAGACGAATTAGTTGCTTCTTCCTTAACTTTCCCAAAGGAACCACTATTGTGGCAAAATTCAACAGACCCAGAAGTTTTTCCCAATCGTGCCAAGAAACCTTGTGCTTTACACAAAAGGCTTCTACTTGGTTTATCACATCTGTTACTTTTACTTCTGGTAGACTGACTGACTGCTTATTTGTATCACACTGGAGACCTAACCAATCCAATTTCTGACATGGTATGAGATTTGATTTGACCTTGTTTATCTTTAATCCTAGGTTTTGAAATAGTACTAGTGTACGTTGAGTCGCCACTTTGACAATCTTCGAAAGAGTTTCCCACTATCAGCCAATCGTCTAGATATGCAAAAGTTCTTATACCCTCCTTCGCAAGGATCTCACTGGGGATGTTTGCCAATTTTGTAATCACTTGTGGCACAATTGTCAGGCCGAATGGCATCACCGTGAATTGATAAGTTACATCCCCCCACTGCGAACACTAGAAACTTTCTGTACCTGGGAGCTACAGGAACGTGATAATAGGCATCTTCGAGATCCACTTTTGAGATCCAAGCATTGGGCGGAAGTAGATGCCTCAGATGATCGTAAGTGAGCTTCTTGAACCCTTTTCTGGTAATAAACTTGTTCAGGACTGAAAGATCTAAAATCTATCTCAATTTGTCGTTGCCTTTCTTGGGGACTGGGAATAGGCGAGACATGAAACATTTCTCTGACTGTAACAGTTCTATCACACCTCTGTTTAACAGTTGAATTACAAATTCTGCGAGTAAGGAGGGTGGTTTTTTACCCCCTTTTGGTAACGCTAGAGGAGGGCGCCTCAACCAAGTCCATGTGAGGCCTCCTTTGATTATCTTGTATGCCCATATGGAAGAAGTCCATCTGTTTTCCCAACCCCCTAGACGACCCAGCTGTCTGGCTTCATTGGAAGGGCGTGGTTGCTGATGTGGTGGAAAAAGGTCTCCTTCCACTTCTGAACAAACGGCCACCACTACAACGTCTTGGATTGTTTCCTCCTCTAAAGTTTCCTCTAGGTTGATAACTGAACCTAGCAGCTGGTCCTGTTCCCTTGAAAAAACCTTCCTTTTCTAGATTTCCGAAAGGTCTGAGGACTCCTGGGAACAATAATATTAATAGCTTGCTCAACAGCTGATCTATATTTAACCAATGGTTGTTCATCAAACAAAGAAGGAGAAAAAGGGGAATAACATAGCAATAAATAAGCACTACCACTTGAAGCATTATTTGTGGATTGCTTCCTTAGCTGGGCTTTTAGTTTTAGGGCTTTCAACAACATACAGTGGGGTATGCTATAACGAACGTAATTGGTTCCAGAACCTCGTTCGTTACAGCATTCGTTCGTTATAGGATTAATCCGTTCCAGGCCCCCAAATACAACCGCTTAACACTGAAAAAATTCTGTGGAAAATGTAAAAAATACGGTACTTTATCTTACCTTAGTGTTATTCAGCATGCAGGTACCCCTAAACACTGGCACATCACTATCACTTCCACTGGGAGTCTTGGCTTTAAGGTCCTCAAACAATTGTTTAGCCTTCTCACAAATTATAGCTTCACTAATGTTACCACCTGCCATTTCTTTCTCCTTTATCCACACTAAGAGTAAATTTTCCATCTCTTCAATCACATTACACCTTGCTTTGCTAAGTCTAAAGATTCCCTTAGCCACTTGCACAGTTTTTAACTCCTCTTTATTCTTCAAAATCGTACATATAGTCGATTTAGCCATCCCATATTCATCACTAAGTTTCGCAATGCTTCTTCCATTCTCACGTTTCTTTATAATTTCTTTCTTAGTTTCAAGGGTTATTAGCTTTCTCACTCGCTTTGGACGACTCATTGTTACAATTGTATACTTGTATAACAAAATAGTTATACAAATAACGCGAATTTCCACATCAAAAGACGAAATTTCAACAATAACAGTGGTGCACTGGCTACACAATGAGACAAAGATGGTGCCTGATGCTCTTGTTGTGGGTCGCGGTACAACAATATTCATGCGCCAGGCGAAATAGTCCCATATTCATCCGCGTTCGTTGTAGGAGTTGCGTTCGTTATAGCATTCTCAATTTTATAGGTAAAACCGTTCGTTATAGGAATATTCGTAGTAGGATCCGTTCGTTATAGCATACCCCACTGTATCTAAAAATGAGTTATCCAGGGAATATGGAATCCCTTGTATAGCAGCAGCAAAACATTTGTTCACTTCTGAATTTTCCTCATAGTCCAGCACAAACTTAGTCAATAATTGACACATCATGATTGCGGACCAAATATCTTCTGCCAATTTCCTAATTTTAAATTCTTCAAGTAGCAGTGCAGAAGCAACTGGTTTCAAATTTCTTTCTTAACTTATATCAGCATATTTTAGAGCCGAAAAATATGGGAAAGTTCATAGAAAGAACTCTTTTTGTCATTAAATTGGAACTTCAAAAAACTAAACTTGTGAGCATTCCTGTCTGCGGGAATGAATGTTAAGTCTTTCAGTACATTAGCCCAGAATTCGTCTATTTCAGAGATCATCTTTGGGCAAATATCAGGCCAAAAAATTGTAGTATCACCTTCTAAAAACAATGAATGATAACCCACAGTTGCCTGGCCTTCCTGTCTCTTTGTAAGTGCTGAGAGATCAGGAAGTTTAGAAACATTTTCATGAAATACCTTGAATAAGGAATCCACAGATTCAGATGTAGTAGAAAACAAAGAAGACTTAGATCTTACCAATGTTACCCAAGACCTGCTGGGATCATCCTTACACTCAGTGTTATCCATCAGCTGCGTGGCAGTCGAGAGCAGCCTGTTTCCACTCCTAGTAACCAACACTTTTGCCTCAGGTGGAAGAGGTTGCCAAAATGGGGACAGGATGAAATCAGTCTCAACAGGTTCTCCTTGAAAGCAGACTGACGAGGTAGAGGTTCTTGCAATCTTCCTACTGCCTCATTATCTAGAAAATCCAATAACCCACTTCTCTTAGCAGAAGCAGGCATGTCTAATTGGGGATTAAGTCTCTTACCTCTCACCAATAAATCGAAACTTTCTGCCAACTTGGGATCTTTCCACTGTTTTACATTTAGAAATTTACTCTTCAAGGCCTTATTCCACCTATTTTTAATTTGGATCTGCAATAATTCTTTCTTATCTCCTGCAGCTTGATTAAATTCAAAAATTTGATCGTAACAAACTGCACACACTATTGGTGAAAACAGGTTGTCTGAGACACAGCTGCCATGAATTATGCATGCCAAATGATTATCTATCTTAGTAATCCAAGTGGCTCTACATCCTTGATAATTATATATAGTATGGTCCCCTTGGGTCTCCTCCATCATCCATCAGTCCAGAAAACTGTCCTTCATCCTCCAGTTGCACATGACTCATCTAAACTAGGAGTCACTATGAGTCACATTGTATCATTATAATAATACAAAGGAGATAACATTTTCTCCCAAACCTTAGTCAATATGACTTGTAACTGATATATTTTAATAAGTCATTTCATTAAGATCTCTTGTTGTTATATAAGTCACTAGTTTGACAATCATAAACTACTAACTCACTATATCGTATACCTCTCCCATCTCTTATCTCAATTATCCCTCAGCTCAATGAACTTTATTTCTTAATCAAACTAACTTCATTTAGAGCAATTTTTATTTTGAGGTATCATAAGTTCTCTATTTGTTGCCAATCAGGGGCACAGACATCATCGCTTCAATTAATTATCTTTAGCGATAATCCCTGAGTGAGCATCGTATCCCATAAGGGTTGACAGTGCTGAGCTGCTGCCATAGCGCTCCATTGGCAACATCGTTCACTATTACTCTAGCAAGATGTATTGGGTTGAGAATTACACCCTGAATGGTTCTCATATAACCCATATTAAGGATACAAGGTCCATGCCAACATAACTCTAGATTGCTAGTAAGACCGGGAGGTCAGCGCTTAGCGTCCAGAAGGACCACTAAGGCTAGCAGCCTTGCTAAAGTTCGCCTGGAAAGGCTGAACCCACTACTGAGGACATCAATAAAATACCGTATATCTCGGCCTATAAGACGGAATTTGAACCATAAAAAAATCAGCCCAAAGTTAGGGGGTCGTCTTAAGCACCGAGTATAAAATTCTTACCTCTTAAATATTGCGGTTTAGCGTGTCAAGAGTGGTGATGGAAACATCGTAAACCATTCACAAGGTCCTACCACTAATTATTTTATACTGAAACTTACGTTTGGGAAGCTGGATTAAAATTAAGATTACCGGTATATTTAAATATTAAAAATGTATTATAAACCAGTCTAACATACCGTAAAAGAACAATATACCCCGGTAATAAACACAGCTGCTATCATCACCCCCCCCCCCATTTGCCAGTGACAAGAAAGGGAAAGTGACCTTGACTGTGGTAGCCTCCCTTTTTGCGAAACAAGTATATAAATTAAAGAAAATACTTGCAGTGTGTTTAATATATTACAGTATATTATAAATAAATAAATAAGTAAACAAATAAATCGGTAAATATATTTCAAGTAAATGGAAAAATTTTACTCACACCAACATTAGTTCCAGTTAAATAAGACGCTTAAGTGAGTCACTAGTGTTTACACTACTGTACACCAGCCGGTAAAATTTTATACCAATACTTTAAGTGAATTGGCCTTATTTTAAATAACCAACCATAAATAAATGCAAAAATGAAAAAAGATCAAAGTTGAGAAACATTATATTGTATGTATGTTGTGTTGTCAAAGGAAGAGAAGCAATTGAAACTCTGCAATTGTGTGTAAATGAGGCAGAAAGATAGATCAGCAACCTACGATTTGGTCACAATTTTCGTGATGCCATATGGAAGTAGGGTCTACCATTAGACAATACTGTACATTATGCTTCCAATATCTTCCCAGGCGGTAGTATCTCCCTGTTTGGTAGCTGCCTACAACTTTTAGTAATATTACTTTGATACAACATGATAAATTTGACAAACAATGAAAATAAACAAACAAAAGTTATTTACCAAGACCTTCCCTCTGAGAACAAAGGGTAAGAGATGGAGGGGAGATAAGGCGGCTATTTATAGCCGTCTTTGTGTCCGAAGTGGCCGCACTAAATAATTCATTTAAAATTTATTTTTTACATAGAATATTCAGTACATGACTGTGATTATAAAATATTGTGAATTATATATATATATATATATATATATATATATATATATATATATATATATATATATATATATATATATATATATATATATATATATATATATATATATATATATATATTTCATGTAAATCCACAATGAAAGCGTGGATAAGATAAATCTTGATAAAATCACACGGGAAAATGGAAACAACGGAGTACCTTAGCTTTCGTCTTTATTCAAGACATCTTCAGAGGCCTCTGAAGATGTCTTGAATAAGACAATAAAATCCACTTAACTCGGATTTTCACATATTCGGTGAGTGTCATTTCGGCAGCTATTTTGGGTTGCCCACCCTGCCTGACTGCCTGTTTTAGCTCATAAAATTCATACAAATTACAGTCAGAATATAATTTACATTGCTGGAATTCTTATAATTTGGTGATCATTTTGAATATAAACATCATATATTTGCTTTAAACTTACAATTTTTAGATAAAAATTTTCTCTAGAGTAACTATGTTATCTTTTGTCCAAAATATATGACATTTATATTCAAAATATTCCACTAGTCTTACAAGGAATCCAGCAATGTCAATTTATTTTCCTTTTAGTTTGAGGTTATCCCATCTCCTTGGGGCCGGTTGGTGGGGGGTGGGGGGAGAGGACGACCGACCATCTGTTAACCTGGCTGTGTAGTGTGAGAGGGGGGAGTTGAGTCCATTATTTGAATGGACATTAACTTAGCGACTGTATTTCTCTATTTCTCTTAAGTATTAATTGTGCATGTACCATCATAAAAATTAAGATGTTATTTTACTACAACATAGGTATGTGCCTTCAAAAGTGGAGTTTGGGGTCGGGCAGTTCTATGGAATTAATGCCATATGTTCTGTTGTTCATAGCAGTTCACTTAACAGGACCCTCTGGGTTCAATTGACAGCTTAAATTGGAGGTACAACTTTAATATATATATATATATATATATATATATATATATATATATATATATATATATATATATATATATATATATATATATATATATATATATATATATATATATATATATATATATATATATATATATATATATATATATATATATATATATATATATATATATACATATATATATATATATATATGTAACCACAGGAAAGAAGATCACCTACAGTGATTTACTATATATATATATACAGTATTACCCGGCTTAGCGGCTTTCATTATGGCGTTTTCGCACTCGTGATGCCTTGCTAAAAGCTGAACTTTCACTTACGCGGATTTTTTTCACAATGCAGCGGTGAGTGTCGGCTCGAGAGGCTATTTTGGTCGCACCACCCCACCCGCCACCCTGCCTGACTGCCTGTTTTAGCTCATAAAATTCATACAAATTACCCAGCCAGAATATAGTTTACATTGCTGGAATTCTTATAATTTGGTGATCATTTTGAATATAAACAACATATTTTTGCATTAACCAATTTTTAGATAAAATGTTTAATCCTGAGGTAAGTATGTTATCTTTTGTCCAAAATATATGACATTTATATTCAAAATATTCCTGGTCTTACAAGAGAATCCAGCAATGTCAATTATATTATCCTAACTTTAGTTTGAGGTATTATTTATTAAAATTTAGTGGTTATCACATCTCCTTGGGGCGGTTGGTGGGGGGTGAGGGGGAGGAGAGCCAACCGACCGACCATCTGTTTCCAGTGAAGAATTATTTTTTTTAACTGAAGATATTTGTTTAGCTCATAAAATTCATACAAATTACCGGTCAGAATATAATTTTCATTGCTGGAATTCTTATAATTTGGTGATCATTTTGAATATAAACAACATATTTTTTGCATTAAACATACAATTTTAGATAAAATGTTTAATCTGAGTAAGTATTGTTATCTTTTTGTCCAAAATATATGACATTTATATTCAAAATATTCCTGGTCTTACAAGGAATCCAGCAATGTCAATTATATTATCCTAACTTTAATCTGAGGTATTATTTATTACTAAATGTTAAAAACTCTTGAATGGAGGATTGGTGGGGGGGGTGGGGGGAGGTTGGGACTGACCATGCGGTTGGAAGAGGCAAGGTGGGGTACTTTGGTTGACAGATGGTGGTGAAGAATATATTTTTTTTTTATTAACTGTAGATATTTGTTTTAGCTCATAAAATTCATACAAATTACCGGCCAGAATATAATTTACATTGCTGGAATTCTTATAATTTGGTGATCATTTTGAATATAAACAACATATTTTTTGCATTAAACTTACAATTTTAGATAAAATGTTTAATCTAAGTAAGTATGTTATCTTTGTGAAAATATATGACATTTATATTCAAAATATTCCTGGTCTTACAAGGAATCAGCAATGTCAATTATATTTCTAACTTTAGTTTGAGGTTATCCCACATCTCCTTGGGACGGTTGGTGGGGGGTGGGGGGAGGGAGGGACCGACCGACCATCTGTTAGCTGGCTGTGTATGTAGTGTGAGAGGGAGGGAGTTGGTCCATTATTTGAATGGACATTAACTTAGCGACTATTATTTCTCTTAAGTATTAATTGTGTGCATGTACCATCATAAAATTAAGATGTTATTTTACTACA
This sequence comes from Homarus americanus, assembly GCF_018991925.1. Lineage (NCBI taxonomy): Eukaryota > Metazoa > Arthropoda > Malacostraca > Decapoda > Nephropidae > Homarus > Homarus americanus. The sequence continues at coordinate 9,711,203 of NW_024729259.1, forward strand.
ACATAGTTATTTGTCGTCAAAAAGTGGAGTTTGGGAGGTCGGGCTGGGTTCTATTGGAATTAATCCCATATGTTCTGTTGTTCACTTACTTGGTTTTTCATAACAGACCCTCTGGGTTCAATTGACGGCGTTAAGTAGAGGTACCTATATATATATATATATATATATATATATATATATATATATATATATATATATATATATATATATATATATATATATATATATATATATATATATATATATATATATATATATATATATATATATATATATATATATATATATATATATATATATATATATAGGTTGTACCTCTCTAGTCCGGCATTCTGTGGTCCGGAAACTCCCGTGGTCCGGAACGATTTTAGTTTGTCCAATAGGTAGATAGGCAGCTTTTTTTTATTTATTTTTTCTTATCTGAATTATTATTATTATTACAAGAGTATTAAATTTTTGCCCCTCAGGCCCTAATGTGGGTCAGTGACCTATTCCCGGGTGGGCTAATCCCCTTAAAAAAAAAAGCCGCGGGAAATTAAGGTTTGTTTACATCCGGCAGTTCGGCTGCTCTCTCTCTCTCTCTGCTTGTCTATACAGAGTACAACATTTAACCCTTCAATATATATGAGCAGTAAATAAGTGTTGCTTTCATATTCTTATGTAGAGTAATGACGATATATTTTCACATGTGCGCACTTACATACGAGCAGTCTCACTTTTTTTTTTACCATTAATGGTTAGCTACTTATATTGTTCCATTTATTAACATTAAATAACATTACAGGTACTTCAAGCAACCATATTCATTTTTTACATTAATTTTACTACAGCTAAACTCAGGGTCTTATTTTCTTCAGTTTTATATGTAGAACCAATCAGTCACTGGTTTCGTAAGCTTTAACATAAACAATGCCGGCAGCCGTCTCGTCTCCTCTAATATTCCACGTATTATTAATAAATTGTATTGTTAATTTTGCACACACGTACATTGATTCAATAAAAACAAATTCAGAAACATTAATTAAAATATATATGAACAGTAAATAAGTGTTGCTTTCATATTCTTATGTAAAGTAATGACGATATGTTTTCACGTGTGCGCATGCGCACTTACATATGCGATCTCTCTTTTTCTTTACCATTATCGTTAGCTACTTCTATTGTTCCATTTATTAACATTAAATAACATTACTTAAAACAACCATATTAATTTTACTACAGCTACAACCAAGGTCTTATTTTCTTCAGTTTTATATGTAGAACCAGTCAGTCACTGGTTTTGTAATCAACGAAAACAATGCTGTGTCATTTCCTCGTGTGTTTTAATATTCTACGTATTATTAATGAATTCTATTGCTCATTTTGCACACATAAACATTAATTCAATAAAAAAGACATTCAGTAATAAACAACAATGAATCTTTTGTACATAAGAGAAATGACGCTGTTTACACGATTATGCACGTCGTCTGCACGTTGGCGGGCCGTTCAAACCCGTCGAAATTCAAGTTTCCACCGTCAAAATTTTTATTTATTTTTTTTTTGTGTGTTCCAATAAAATACGTTAAGAATTAAAAACTCGCGAAATTTGAGAAGCTACTATACGACATTTAACCCTTCAATATGTCTTCAAAGAGACCATGAACAGAGAAAGTGGTGCTAGTGCTTCCAGGCATAAGCACAAGTCACTATCTATCCAGGAAAAGGGTGAATTTCCATGGTCCGGCAATTTCCATGGTCCGGCACCGGTCAGGTCCCTAGGTTGCCGGACTGAGAGGTACAACCTGTATATATATATATATATATATATATATATATATATATATATATATATATATATATATATATATATATATATATATATATATATATATATATATATATATATATATATATATATATATATATATATATATATATATATATATATATATATATATATATATATATATATATATATATATATATATATATATATATATATATATATATATATATATATGAGATGTGAATTAGGCTTGGATTGTGTTTCTTCATTCCTTATGGTTATATATACCTGGATCACAGCACCTACAGTGATTTACTTGTATATATATATATATATATATATATATATATATATATATATATATATATATATATATATATATATATATATATATATATATATATATATATATATATATATATATATATATATATATATATATATATATATATATATATATATATATATATATATATATATATATATATATATATATATATATATATATAATTTTCGACCCTGGGCCTTTAAAAGTGTAACAATATCTAAATTCAAATTACACTCTGTACTATAGGTCCAGAATAGATCCCGAAATTATCACCTCATTACTACGGGTATATTGAAATACATGCAGTAGTTTAATAAAAGAATATATTAACAAATAAACAAACAATAAGTATAACCGTATGTACAAAAATAAAATAAATATGAATTAAATCTGATCAAATAAATATCTCTGAGAGTGACAAAATAATGAACACAAATGTAAAGACTTATTTAGTCTAGAAACTACGATGAACAACGTGGTCTGTCACCACCACGAAACCTCGTAAATAAGTAAGTTATTTTCCGTGGAACTCCAAAATATGATTAACAATAATCTTTCACAAATAATACTTTACTTGGTGTTATAAAAGTCGAGCAAGGTTTACCGTTATACCACTAGAAACATATTGTATAATAAGAAAGGAGATACTCTGTACTTAACTTAACACTGCTAGGCCCATACTAAAGTAAACAAAGTGAGCGGACGCGGCAGAAATGACGTCACAACCAAAAGACGTTCACGTTGCGAATCCACAACCGACGATGGAACCTTTGATAGAGTGTCGGCAATAATATTATCACAGCCCTTTATGTGTTTGATTTCTATATTATAGGGTTGTAGAGCTAATGACCACTGTTACAGTCTTTGATTCTTATTTCTCATATTATGAACAAACTGAAGTGGATTATGATCTGTATAAACTATCACTGGGTAAGTGATCCACTTACATACACCTCAAACTTTTCCAGAGCTAACAAAGGGGCCAATGCTTCTTTTTTCTTTTGTGGCATATCCGCTGATGTTTTTCAGTTTGGCGAAATAACAGTTGGTGCAATATTCCATCTTTCCTTTTGCATTAACACAGCACCATCTCCTGTATCACCGCATCCGATTGTGTCCAAATTGTTTTTAAAATCTGGGGTTGTAGTACAGGTGCTGGTTACTAACAACCCACGACTTTTGAATGCTTTCTGGCATTCATCAGTCCAAAACTTTCTTTTGGACTGACCAAATCTGTCATGGGGAGTGACCACCCTGGCAAAATTTGACAAACCTCCTGTAGACTCCAACCATCCTGAGAAATCTTCTGAGAGCCTTTCGATTGTGAGGTCTGGGTAGACTGAGAATATCGACAACCTTGGCATCAATTGGAGCAATTTTCCCTTGTCAATGACAGAACCAAGGAAGATTAAGGTGGCATGTCGAATTCACTCTTGGGTAGGTTACGGTGAAGTTGAACTCTGCTAGATGATTGAAGAGTTCAGAGATTCGACCAATAATAAATGCCCATGTGTCTGACAAGCGTAGATCATCTAGATGTCATTACCTCCAGGCAGGCCTGGCGTCACTATATGCATGCTCGCTGAAATGTTGCTGGTGCTCCTTTGAGGCCAGGGCATAACTTTGTATTGCCACAGCCCTCCTCAGTGACAAAAGCTGAAATCTGCTTTGTTCTTAGGAGAGTTTGATTTGGTAGTAGCCTTTGAAGATCCAGCTTGGTGACAAATGTTGCTCGACCCTATCGATGATGTTGTCGATGCGCGGCATCCAGTAGATACTCCACCTCCTGCTTCAGCTTCTCCATATCGGGCTCATTCGGTAGGGTGCTTGCTTGATGGGAGATGTGTCAGGCAACCAGTACCAGGTCGTGCTCCAGCAGAGAACACTGGCGTGGACATCCGTCGAAGAGTGGCGAACTCCTGCAGCATTGCACCTCATCCTGAGACTGCTGTTGAAAGATGGGATACTTTAGAGTTAGGGTCACATATACAGTGAACCCTCACTTTACCTTGATTAATTCAACCCACGGCCGGCGTAAGAAGTGAAAATAAAAGTGAACAACATAACATATGGGATCAATTGAAATAGAGACCGGGCCGACCCCCAAACTCCACTTTTTCCCGACACAATACGTATGTTTTACTAAAAATAACATCTTAACTTTATGATGGTATTCACCCACATAATATAGAAGGGAACAGTCAATAAACTGAAGGTTAGGTTAGAAAAAACAAGGTTAGGGGGTTAACACTTAGGTTAGTAGAAGAGATGGGTGGCCGTGCAGGGAATGGAGCTGGTTCAAGGCAGAGGGCAGGCTACTGGCCCTCAGGTGAGTCACCATCACTGTCATCCACACTTGTCAGGGCCTCCCTGACAAATCCCTCGAAGTCATCATCACTGTCTCTACCTCTGTCACTATCACTGGCTTGGGCTGGCTGTGGTGGGTTGAGCAAGAACTCTGTTATGCTTTGCTGACGGCTGGTGGTATGTTTATCGTGATAAACCTTGATGTAGGGCTATAGTCTGCAACAGTTGGGTAGTGAAGTTTCATACCTTTTGCGTCGGGTCGTCCGTGGAAAAGGAGGAGCTTGGCTTTCGCTGACCTCGATGGCACCCTAACATTACTATTGGATAAGCGGCGTTCTTCTTGGGATGGCCGTACCTGCCTCTTCACTGGCGTTCATCATCATCTACCATCGTGGTAGTCACATCAGGATCCTTGTCACCTCCAGGATGTCATGCGTTGGTGGTCTCAGAAGCCTGCAGCTGTAACACACTGCGCAGCTTCCTGGCAAAGATCCACTGCTACTGCAACAGTCTGAACCTCACCAGTCACAGATTGACTCTGCCTAGCGGCCGGAATGCCTTGCAACACATGTCTCCATGCGTGACAGACAGTTGCTACAGACAGCTGATCCCATGCCTCCACCAAGAAGTCCACAGCTTTCTTGGCGTTGAATATTCTCAGAATTGTTTTAAAAGTACTTGTTGCTCTGCCAACTGTTGATCCTCATCTTCTTCACTCTTGCTATCGGTGGTGGTGTCCTCGGGTTATGCAACTCTTCCTGGTGTTGGTGTAGTCATTCAGGAGCTTGAATTTTTTTAGTAAATGCAGCTTTTACATTACAGATTAACTCTTGGTCCATGGGCTGTAATATAGCGTAGTGTTGGGAGGAAGGAGCCACTTTTACGTTGGGGTGACGATCTAACAGTAGGGCAAGTGTCTGTGGTCGTTGTCCAGCAGCAACAAAATCTGAATGGCACAGTCTGCTGCTCAAGGAATTTCTTCATTAGGGGAAAACAGTCATCAAACCAGGAGAGGGACAGTGTAGGGCATCCATTTCGTCACGGTCAGCCAGTGGACATTTAGCTTGGTGATGTCATGCTCTTTCATGGCGTCTGACTGCGTGCTGGCTCTGAATACGGAGGCATTGGTGGTAAGCAGGACGGTGATCGCTCCTTCTGCAACTTCGGCCCGAATCTTGCTGGTATTCTTCTAGCGAAGGTCTTGGAAGGTAGTTTTTAAGACCAGATTCGTCCATGTTAAACACCTTGGTCGGTTGTACAGTGGTCCTTGGTTAACGAACACAATCCATTCCAGCAGGTTGTTTGATTTAACCGAAATCGTGAATCAAAACCATTGTTTCAATGGGTTTTTGGAGTAGTGGTTCCAGCTCACCGAAAATTGCCTAAATTCAACAAAATGGTAGAAAAGTTCACTTACTTTGAGGGTGTGTATAGAAGGCTCCTGGATGATGATGATGATGGGAATTAGAATGGGGTGGAGGAGAAGGAAGAAGAAGGCATTGGGGTGGAAGAGAAGTCACCCCATGGCACCATTCACCCATAAATTTAGTTCTCTTGGTGTATTTCAAGATTATTTTCTTTAAAATCAACTGCACTGCATTATATATTGTCAATATGTAAAATATATTTCAAAATGACCAATAATTTGCTTGAAACACAGTAAAGCGTTTAGTTGAAGAGAGTCTCAAGCAAGATGTTACCTCCAGTGAAAACAGAAGAGACTAACGCCTGTTTGCTGTGTTAAGAGGCTGGATGCGCGCATTAAACTAGTCACTTTACCTTCAATTATGTTCTATAATTGTTAAAATGACTAAAAAATTGAATATTAAACTTTTAGAATTGAATAGTATAAACTTCTTGATATTTACTAAAATAGTAAGGAATTTATGCCCTAGAACCGAATGTGTATTGGCGGACTAATATACTAAAGCTGGTTGACTGGCCAGTGCAAGCGAAAACATGTTGAGGTGGTTAAATGAAAATTAATAAACGAATTTTGTTAGTTAACAATTTAGAATCTTGGAGGCAGTTCTAAACCGAATTTCGTTAACTGGCGTTAGATTAACGCGAGGACCACTGTACAGGTAGTTCTGCTATAACTAGCGATAATTGTGTTCTTGTAAAATATCGTGTTATAGAAATCGCATAATAGAAATAACAGGGCTTATGGAGAAAAATAGGGTTAGGTGCAGATTACTCGAAATCGAAAAAATTTAGTAGTTAGCCTAACACAAAGGATAGCCGGTCTAAATAAATGTTACATTCATATCTAATGATGAAATCATACGGTAAATGTAACACTTTATGATGGGGAGAAGGTGATTTTGAGGTTGATAAAATCGAGCTTCTCTTCTAGTGTTATATCCTTTCTTTTACGATCATCATCAGGAATTTTATCACCGGAACGCTTCTTGTTGATATTCTTCTTTACTATATTCACAAAATTGGAGAAATAGTAAGCAAAAATCGCGTGCATAGCAAACAAGCGTTCGCGTTATACAAATATCGTTCCTAATTCATAAATCGCGTTAGAGCAAATTCGCGTTATCAAAAGACGCGTTATAGCAGAAATCACTGTACTGTCCTTCCTCCATAATCTCATGTAAAAACGGAGGAAATTCCCTAGCCGCAACACGGTCAGCAGTAGCTTCTTCACCACCAATGTTGATATTGGTGATCTTGTTCCCTTCTTAAACCTCTGTAACCACCCAGAGGAAGCATTAAAGGGTTTGGGCTCTGTAATTCCCATCTTTCGTGACACTGCAGCATACAGTTCACGTCGTGCTCATAACTGACGGCGTGTCCACCGCCATGTTCGTCGCGCCCTGGCGCAGAAGTAGCTCACAGTAATTTTTCCGTCTAGAGAAGCACCTGGTTGTGGAAATACTTGATCATAGAAGCACCTGAACTTTGTGATGTTCATGTGCTCCTTTATCTTGGCTGCATCCTTCTTAATTGTCCTGAAGCGTAAACTCGTTAACACCATGCTGGCTGCTGGCTACAACCTGTCTTGTTCCTTTCTCCAACTCTTGTATGATCTTATACTTAATTTCGTAGCAGGAACGTCGTGTCTTCTTTGGCTTAGGGCGGCTGGGTCCAGGTAAGGAAAGGTTTCTCTCTGGGGGCGGTGGCTCCGGTGAGCCATTTTACAGAATGATGGATGCCGTTTACAGTGTGACCTGGAGGGATGAAACTGCCGCGGCTAGGTCAAGCGTCGTCTTTCCTCCCCTCCCTCTCGCGGGTGGACCGTCATACTACTTTAAACCAATCACAGCTAGCAGCGGAGGGAGGTAAGGATGCATGGCCCAATTGCAGTCCGATCGTCATATGGCGTCACTGATAGCGTAACAAAGACACACACTGCGCAACCTACTCGGCGCCGCTTACACAGCATGGCAGATGGCGGGAGAGATGGTGGGTGGTTTGGATCCAAAAATGGCGCGGCTCGCCAGCGCTCTCCAGCGTAAAGGGGTACGCGCAGCGAATGTGAGCATTCCGGTTTGACGGGGTACCGCGTAAAATGTGGAAACTTCGGAATGTGGACGCGTGGCGGTTGACTGTGTTGACTGACACTGGAATTACAGATTTTTTTATGTGGATATCCACTTGGAAATCAGTGTCTGGGACACCTCCTCTCCTGTTACCCGAACAAGCCACTTCCTCCCTGCAAAATCACGGTTTCCAACCTGTTGATGTGAATCAAAACTCTCTAATTTTCTCTTATCTGGAGTCGCTATGACAAAGTTAAGGTGTTTAGTTTCTTAACTATAGTGGACCCTCATATTTAGCTTGAAGGGATTTCTATACAGGGGAGTATAAGTGCTGAAACCCTATCTCCAGGCTTAAATTCTCTGGCTTGACAATGCTCATCATATTGCTTTTTCATTTTCAACTGTGCTGACCAAATTTTCACGAGCAATCTCACCTACTCTCTTCGGTTCTCTTTAAACTTCTCTACATACACTGGTAAAGGGACATTTTATTTGATTACTTATCAACTTTCCTCCAACACAGTCATAGGACCTCTTGGTATATTAAAAAATCATTTCAAAGGGACTGAATCCTAAGGGAGTCTTGGGGACTCTCTTATAACCAAAACAACATAAGTGGTACTCCTTCATCCCAATCCTTATCAGACCCCCATACAGTATTTCACTAAGCATTGATTTAAGAGTCTGGTGGAACCTCTCTGGTACCTTGGTTTTGGGGCTGGTATGCAGAAGCTAAGTATTGTTTAATACCCAATTCATTTTCATCACCTGCTGGAAAAGGAAAGAAGTGAAGTTAGTGCACGATTTCTACTGCATAACAGCGTGTTTTGACAAGCGAATTTGCTCTGTCACGATTTATGAATTAGGAGCGATATTTGTATAGCAGCGAGCAGCTTGTTTTTGCTATAGCGATTTTTTGCTTACTATTTCTTAATTTTGCTTGTGAATATAGTAAAGAAGAATATCAACAAGAAGCGTTCATTGATAAAATTCCTGGTGATGATGCGTAAAAGAAAGGATATAACATAGAAGAAGCTAGGATTTTATCAACATAAAATCACCTTCTCCCCATCCAAGTAAGTGTTACATTTGCTGTATGATTTCAATATTAGATATGAATGTAACATTTATTTTAGACAGTGCTATCCTTTGTATTGGGGTAACTACTAAATCTTTAGATTTTAGGAGTAATCTGCACCTAACCCTATTTTCTCCGCAAGCCCTGTTATTTCTATTCGCGATTTTCTATAACCACGATATTTTTACAAGAACACAATTATCGTATAGCAGAGACTTCCTGTACCCTGATCCGACTGGCCTGCAATTCTAGGAATGCCATATTTGGTAAGAAGAAGTTAGTCAGAGCCTTTACCACTCTTTGCTTTGATGTTTTAGCAATGGTATAGCCTCTGGGTACCTGGTGGTAGTACACATGATTGATAACAATATTGGTGGCCACATCGAGGTTTTGGGAGAGGGGCCTACACAATCAATTATAACCCTGCTAAATGGCTCATCACACAGGAATGGGTTTTGGGGGAGCAAGTTTTATGACCTGATTCGGTTTACCGGCCATCTGACACATTCATGGCAGATTCTACAGTATCTGTATCACCCTTTCATTCCAAGCCAGTAAAAATGCGACAAAATCTTTTTTGTATGTTTTCCTAACTCTAAATGTCCTCCCAAAAAGTGGGTAGTGCCCCTAATTTCCAAGATTTCTCCCCTGTGACTAACTGGGAATCACAACCCTGATTACACTTTTAACATTCCACTCATCAGCAGGATCAGATACAGATCTGAACTTCCTCATAAATAACCCTGAATCCATGTAGTAACAAACAGGCAAATGAGCACTTCTTCCATATCCACAGCCTTCCTACATGGTTCAGCTAATTAGGAGTCACTCTGCTGGTCATCTTTCAGTTTTTCTAAGTAGCGAATTTGCACTCTGAATGGTAATGTTGTCACCAGAAGAGATCAGCTTCAGATTTTGGGGGAATGAATGTTAACCCCCAGATCTTGGCTTTATCTCATCTCCCTTATTGTCCTTATCAAATGAATCATCCTGACTTCAAACAGATTCTCAATACCTAAATCATTTTCATCATTTGCCAGGTGCACTGCTATCAACAATACAGAAACTAGGGTCCAACTGAAACGGTCTGTACCTAATTTAGAAGTCTCTGGCTCCTTGTAACTGCACATAAAAGGAAATAAATGAAATTATTCTTCTTCAATTAAATAAAGTATTACTCTCACTCTGTGGGAATTAGGATACCACAGGATCTACTGTGGCTTTTACGCTGGCTCCTGCAATATATCATTACCCAACAAAAAAAGTAACCCCTGTCTGGGAAGAGAATCTTGTTCTAATGGTCACCCAACCAGTCACAAGTAAGAGATTCCTTGAAAACACCGATACAAAAAGACGTCACTCCACCGACACCCTTAAGCACCAAATGCTCTCAGTATAGGAATCTTCCCGCGGGGAACAGAATCCTTTCAACAGAATACTGTGAGAAGCACCAGTGTCCGCGCAAAATCTTTGCTGGGTGCTGATCACCTGATTCCTCAACTGCAACTGAACCATCTAACATGAAAGGTTCAAAAGAATGTTAAAATCCTTTGAGCGATTTATCACTAAGGATTTTGTTAAACTTCTCCAAGAGATTCGAGGAATGAGCACTGGCTCTTCCTTCTTTGCTTCAATTTAGGGCAATTACATAATCACATGACCTGGTTTCCTACAGTAAAAACAGACAAATGCTTTGGTCTTGGCATAGGTCAACTTGGAAAGCTCACCTGAGTTCCCACGAAGGTACTACTTTACTTGAAGAAGTAAACTACTATTCTGCCTACACCCTTTTCCTTGGTTTATAAGGCCTTTCCACCTAGATGATTTTGAGATTTAACAGGATGCATTTTTGTGAGAGTAGGGCATAGCTATCAGCTAATGCAGCGGCTTTATAAGACATTACTAATATCTCTCTCTCAAAGTACAATTGTATATCTCTTAGGGTGGCTCTTTTAGACTGTTCTAAAATCATCAACTCAACAAGTTCCTCAAAGTTTCTACCTTGCTAGACTTTATCCACCTTCCACACATTTTACTCAATGAATAAACAAATTCTACATATGACTGTGCATCAGTCTTTCTCATAGTCTAAATTTCACTCTATATGTTTCAGGGAATGAGTTCATATGCATGGGAATTTATTGCTTTCACTAATTTATAACCTCGACAAACTTCACTTGACAAAGACAGAAATGCTGAGCAGAGCTGACCCAATAGACACACTTTGAGATCTACTTAGCAATCCACGACTCTTCAGGTGTTACTGAAAAGACTTTACCCAATCTTCTCCAAACTGCATAATCTCTTCTGGATCCTCCCTCGTAAAAAGCAGGCAAAAGTCTCCAAATGTTTATTGCATCAAACAATTTTGTCTCCAGATTCTAAAGACAATGCCTGTAAGTCTTGTCTTCTACTGCTAATCTGTTACTTCAATACTAATTCATACAGCCTTTCCGCTCTCTCCTTCCTTTCTTCTCTTTTTCCTTCTGAGACCAACTCATGTTTCCATTTCTAACTTTCTAGTCTCTCTGGCTTCCTGGGGTCAAATGAGCATAAGTCAGTGCCCCCGCCGGTAGCACCTCTTCATTTACAAGTTCAGTTAATTACTGCACTTTGAATTTCAGACTTTCTTTGACTAAATGGGTACTCAATTTCATATGTATCAGCAAGTTTCATCCAATCATCCTTTCTTAACACGCAATAACAACATTTCTCACGGATGGATTTTCCAATAAACTCCTCCCACATCAAACGTGCCATGATTAAACAATAAAGATTCCCTGTATTTCATGTTTAATAGATAATGAGTGAAAAGGGATCTATCCTGAAAAGATGCATGTAATTTTATTCACGACCCTTGGGCCCTCTTAAGGTGTAACAATATCTGGAATTCTAAGTACACTTTGTGTACTATAGGTCAGGAATAGATCACCAAATTATCACCTCATTACTCTGAGGTATATTGAAATACATGCAGTAGTTAATAAAAGAATATATTAACAAATAAACCAAACCAATAAAGTATAACCATATGTACAAAAATAAGAAATAAATACAAATTAAATCTGAGACAAAATAAGTAATAGCTCAACTGAGTAGGCAAAATAATGAGCTTTAAAAGTAAAGACTTATTTAGTCCTAGAAACTACGATGAACAACGTGGTCTATACACAGAAGCCTCATAAATAAGTAAGTTATTTTCATTGGAACTCCAAAATATGATTAACAATAATCTTTCACAAATAATACTGCTTGGTGTTATAAGAAGTCGAGCAAAGTTTTACCAGAATTTATACCTAGAAACATATTATTACCAATAAGAAAGGAGATACTCATGCTTAACTTAACACTGCTGGGTTACATACTAGAAATAAACAAAAAGTGGCCGGGCAACGAAATGACACGTCTAAACAAAAGACGTTCACATTGCGAATCCACAACCAACGATGGAATGCTCACTCATAACAATATATACTGTATATATATATATATATATATATATATATATATATATATATATATATATATATATATATATATATATATATATATATATATATATATATATATATATATATATATATATATATATATATATATATATATATATATATATATATAGTTATCACAATATTTTATAATTGCAGTCATGTACTGAATATTCTATGTAAAAAATATAAATTTTAAATGAATTATTTCTAGTGTGGTCGACTTCCTACACAAAGACAGGCTATAAATAGCCGTCTTATCTCCCCTCTGTTCTGAGAGAGAAGGTCTTGGTAAATAACTTTTGTTTGTTTATTTTCATTGTTTGTCAAATTTATCATGTTGTATCAAAGTAATATTACTAAAAGTTTTAGGCAGCTACCAAACAGGGAGATTCTACTGCCTGGGAAGATATTGGAAGCATAATGTACAGTATTGTCTAATGGTAGATCCTACTTCCATATGGCATCACGAAAATTGTGACCAAGTCTTAGGTTGCTGATTTATCTTACTGCCTCATTTACACACAATTGCTGAGTTTCAATTGTTTCTCTTCCTTTGACAACACAACATACATACAATATAATGTTTCACCTTTGATCTTTTTTGCATTTATTTATGGTTGGTTATTTATAATAAGGCCAATTCACTTAAAGTATTGGCATCAAATTTTACGGGCTGGTGTACACTAGTGACTCACTTAAGCGTCAGTTCTTTAACTGGAACTAATGTCGGTGTGAGTAAAATATTTTCATTTACTTGAAATAGATTTGCCGATTTATTTGTTTATTTATTTATTAATAATAAATACTGTAATATATTAAACACACTGCAAGTATTTTCTTTATTTATATACAGTGAACCATCACTTTACGCGGTCAATTGAACCCATGGAGGCCCGCGTATGGACCCACGGAGGCCCGCGTAAAGCGAGAAACGCGTAAAGTGAACAACATAACATATGGGATTAAATGAAATAGAGACCGGCTGACCCCCAAACTCCACTTTTTCCGACACAATACCTATGTTCTAGTAAAAATAACATCTTAATTTTATGATGGTACATGCACGCAATTAATATTTAAGAGAAATAGAGAAATACAGTTGCCAAGTTAATGTCCATTCAAATAATGGACTAGACTCCCTCCCCCTCTTCTCACACTCACTGGCTCTTCCCTCTCTGAGAAATGTTTGGGGGACAACCACTAGATTTTAAGGTATGGTAATAAATAATACCTGAAACTACAGTTAGGATAATATAATTGACATTGCTGGATTCCTTGTAAGACCAGGAATATTTTGAATATAAATGTCATATATTTTGCACAAAAGATAACATATTTACTCAGAGTAAACAAAATACTTACATTAGATCTAAAATTTGTATGTCTAATGCAAAATCTATGATGTTTATATTCAAAATGATCATCAAATTGTAAGAATTCCAGCAATGTAAATTATTCTCTGGCCCGGTAATTTGTATGAATTTATGAGCTAAAACAAATATCTTCAATAAATAAACAAAATATACTTACCCAAATACTAAATGTCAATCAAAATACCCCACCTCCCCCCCTCTTCCCACCTGCTCCCTGGGTCCCTCCCTCCCTCCCTACCCCTCACCCTCACCTTTCCTCCCTACCAGAGAAATGATTGGGTTATAACAGTATATTTACATTTTTAGTAATAAATAATACCTCAGACTAAAGTTAGGATAATATAATTGACATTGCTGGATTCCTTGCAAGACCAGGAATATTTTGTATATACACGTCATATATTTTGCACAAAAGATAACATATTTGCTCAGAGTAAACAAAATACTTACAGTAGATCTAAAATTTGTATGTCTAATGCAAAATCTATAATGCTTATATTCAAAATGATCATCAAATTGTAAGAATTCCAGCAATATAAATTATATTCTGGCCGGGTAATTTGTATGAATTTTATGAGCTTAATAAAAAAATTATACTTCACCCGCGTATATGAGTCGATGCACCGCGTATATGAGTAGATGCACCGCGTAATGTGGGAATTCCGGTTCTTGCGTAAATGTAGAATGTAGAAACGCGTAAAGTGAAACTGCGTAAAGCGAGGGTTCACTGTACTTGTTTTGCGAAAAAGGGAGGCTACCATTATACCTGGTAGGTGAAGTTGACCAGACATTTATGGTGATCATTAAGGACCAAACTCCGAATCCATGACGTGACTTCTGTTCATCATTTATATCCTAAATTTACCACTGCCGGTAGTTTCAAGAATTAACGCAGTCATTTACTGAATATTCTTTGTAAAAAAAATAAATTTTAAATGAATTATTTATAGGAGATAAGTGTTATCATCAGTAAATATACAGATATGCATTACTGACCACCTCCGAACACAAGGACGGCTAAAAATAGCCACAGGCGGTCACAGTCAAGGTCACTTTCCCTTTCTTGTCACCGGCAAATGGTGGGGGGGTGGTGATGATAGCAGCTGTGTTTATTACCGGGGTATATTGTTCTTTTACGGTATGTTAGACTGGTTTATAATACATTTTTATTATTTTAATATACCGGTAATCTTCATTTTAATCCAGCTTCCCAAACGTAAGTTTCAGTATAAAATAATTAGTGGTAGGACCTTGTGAGTGGTTTACCATGTTTCCATCACCACTCTTGACACGCTAAACCGCAATATTTAAGAGGTAAGAATCTTATCTCTGGTGCTTAAGACGACCCCCTAACTTTGGGCTGATTTTTTTTTTTTTCAAATTCCGTCTTGTAGGCTGAGATATACGGTATAGTGAGGATATGGACTTATATGGACTTTGAGGGGTTTGACAAAGAGGTCCTGCAAGCCTCTGTGGTGGATAGTGATACAATTGATACAAGTGATACAGGTGAGGGCCAATAATCTGCCCTCTGCCTCGGAACCAATCGCCCATCCCTGTGTGCCCAGCCATATTTTCTACTAATGTAAGTGTTAAAAAACCTAATATTATTGATATTTCTCTTAATTATTAATTGTGTGTGCATACCATCATAAAGTTAAGATAATATTTTTACTACAACATAGTTGTGTGTCGTCAAAAAGTGGAGTTTGGGGGTCGGCCTGGTCTCTATTTCAATTAATCCCTTATGTTATGTTGTTCACTTTACGCATTTCTCACTTCCCGCGGTACCCTGTGGGTTGAATTAACCGTGTAAAGTGAGGGTTGACTGTATATTTATAGACTGTATGTAAATTGTGAAAATTTAAATAAATGGGAAAAACTAAATACTTAGCGTTTAAAGTGTACTGGACAGTGTTGTGGCTTGGCCCGGGGTTATGCAGTGTTTACAGTTCTCGTTCGACATCACATGTTCAATTGATTTATGTGTTTTGTTTGTGAACAATTGCAGAAATAATTTATGTAATATTTATGTATACAGTATACCTGTACAGTAATGTAAATTGTAAAATTTTAAATAAGAGAGAAAAACAAAATACATAGCATTTTAGACCCATGCGCTCTGTTTACTCCACACGTTCAGTTTGAAACACGTGTGAAGTTTTTAAGCGTCCTCAGTGAATTCTGAATACTGTTTCTCCAATTTTGTGACTATGGAAAAGAAGAATATCTCTGGGAAGCACTCTGGTGACCGCTTTTCCGGTGGTGATCGTAAAAGAAAGGCTATAACACTTGAAGAAAAGCTTGATGTTTCATGACTCCTCAACATCAACCTTCTCCCCCATCAAGTTATATTCATATTTTTTCAAGGTAAAGTGTAACATTTGCTGTATGATTTCATTATTAGATATGAATGTAACATTTATTTAGACTGTGCTATCCTTTGTGTTAGGCTAACTACGAATTTTTTTTTTGATTTGGAGTAATCTGCACCTAACCTTATTTTCTCCATAAGCTCTGTTATTTCTATTACGCGAATTTCTATAACACGATGTTTTACAAGAACACAACTATCGCGTTATAGCAGAACTACCTGTACGGTAATCTTCATTTTAATCTAGCTTCCCAAACGTAAGTTTCAGTATAAAATAATGAGTGGTAGGACCTTGTGAGTGGTTTACCATGTTTCCATCACCACTCTTGACACGCTACACCGCAATGTTTATGAGGTAAGAATTTTATATCTGGTGCTTAAGACAACCCCCTAACTTTGGGCTAATTTTTTTATGGTTCAAATTCCGTCATATAGGCCGAGATATACGGTAATGCAAAATCCATGATGTTTATATTCAAAATGATCATCATATTGTAAGAATTCCAGCAATGTAAATTATATTCTGGCCGGGTAATTTGTATGAATTTTATGAGCTAAATAAAAAATTATACTTCACCCGTGTCTAAAGTAGATGCACCGCAGAAAGTGAAAGTCCGTTTCTGGCGGTTCTGGCGAGGTACCATGTAAATGAGAGGTACCGCGTAAATGAGAAATCGCGGAAAGTGAAACCGCGTAAAGTGGGGTAATACTGTACTGTAGCTGATGTAAACAGTGGGAACAGTCCCACCACCGATTCTCTCTCGTGAAGCAAGCTTATAAATTAAAGAAAATACTTGCAGTGTGTTTAATATATTACAGAATGTTATAAATAAATAAATAAAGAAATAAATCGGTAAATCCATTTCAAGTAAATGGAAACATTTTACTCGACACCGACATTAGTTCCAGTTAAATAACAGACGCTTAAGTGAGTCACTAGTGTTTACACTACACTAACCGGTAACATTTGATGCTATTACATGAAGTGAATTGGCCTTATTTTAAAAAACCATGGATGTGTAAACAGCACTGGTCAATGGGATGGTTGGTAAAGGACTACTGGGTCAGTAAGCTCCCAATGGTAAGTGTCACATTTGGGGTACTGGTCTTATGCAGCGAATAGGGCTCAAAAGCTACTTTTTAAATTGACATTTTTGGGGTCGTCTTATACACCCCGTCACCTTGTAGGCCGAGATATACGGTAGAGTTATGAAGAGAACAACTTAACCCTGGCCTTCATGCTGAGAGTAATTAGAAAACCCAGGGCAGAAGACCGAAAAGTTTTGTGAATGAACGTAAGAGGAGGGAGAGAGATAGCCACATAAATCATGGTATTCTTACTAGCACGTGTATAATTGGGTCAAAGAAAATTGTATTCAGTATATATATATATATATATATATATATATATATATATATATATATATATATATATATATATATATATATATATATATATATATATATATATATATATATATATATATATATATATATATATATATATATATATACATACATACATATATATACAGTGGTCCCTCGGTTAACGAACACAATTCGTTCCAGAAGGTTGTTCGTTAACCGAAAATTTTGTTAACTGAAACCATTGTTTCAATGGGTTTTTGGTTAATTGGTTCCAGCTCACCGAAAATTACCTAAAGTAAAAAAAAAATGAAGTAAAGTACACTTACTTTGAGGTGTGTATGTAGAAGGCTCCTGGATGGTGATGCTGATGTGAATTTGAAGTGGGAGGTGGAGGAGGAGAAGGGAAAAGAGAAGGAAGTGGGGATGGAGGAGAAGCATTTCACTGCTTCTTGGAAGGTGAGTCACCTTCCATAAAAATGTCAGGAACCTCTGGATTGACAGATTCCCCAGCAGGAACATCTTCTCTCATTCTTGAAGTGTTAGGCTGAGGGGTAGCATCTGTTTCCCAATACCTTTTAGTAAAGAAACTGTCAATTTTTGGTTGTGGGGCATTTCTCCTCATCATTAACTGATGTTTGAAGAAGGAGACCACTCTGTCCTCAACATAACACAAAAAAGGTTCTGTTGTTACCACATCTGGGTGCCTTGAAGCCAGTTTCCTGAACTTATCCCAATAGTGAACAACATCTTTCAAATCCGAAGTAGACATATGGTTATCACTTTCCCTTTCCTCCTCACCACTGTCAGCCTCCAACATCTCATCCATTGCTGCAAGTCATCAGGAGTAAGTTCCTGCTCATGAGACATCACAAGCTCTTCCACATCAACCTCCTCCACTTCGAGGCCCAATGACTGACCAATGGACATAATCTCCTTGTCCAACTCTGGTTCTTCTTCAAATCCCTCAAAATCATGAACTGCTGATGGCCACAGTGCTTTCCAATTCAGAATTGAGGGATCTAATGGAGACTTCTCGCCATGAGGACACAATCAATTTTACAGCCTCCAGGATGTTAAATTGTGTCTTCCAGAACTGTGCCAGTGTTAGTTCAAGATCAGTGGAAGTTGCCTGATAACACCACCTGAACATTTTCTTGATGTACAACTTCTTGAAGTTGCTGATCACATTCTGGTCCATTGGCTGCATGATTGATGTAGTGTTGGGAGGCAAAAACAACTTTTTGACAAAGTCAAATTGAGCCTTCAAAGTGCTGGCAAGTTCAGGGTCATAACCAGGGGCATTATCCATAAGGAGAAGAGCCTTTAAAGGGAGTTTATTGATGGTTAGGTAGCTCTTCACAGAAGGGCAAAACACCTCAACAGCCTATTCATTAAAGAGCTGTCTTGTCACCCATGCCTTACGGTCGGATTTCCAATAAACTCCAAGCTTTCCTCTTACCACTTTTTGTTGTTTGAACACCCTGGGGTTCTCAGAGTGGTAGACGAGCATAGGCTTCAGTCAGAAATCCCCTGAAGCATTGGCACCAAGCAATAGAGCGAGTTGGTCCTTCATGGGTTTATGCCCAGGTAAAGAGGGTTCATCTCTGGTGATGAATGTCCTTTTGGGCATTTTCTTCCAGAACAGCCCAGTTTCGCCCACATTGATCACTTGCTGTGGAAGATAATTTTCTTCATCTACCAGTTTCTTTAAGTCCTCTACAAACTTTGCTGCTCCTTCTTTATCTGCACTTGCAACCTCACCATGCCTAATAACACTGAAAATGTCACTTCTTTTCTTATATTTTTCAAACCAGCCCCTGCTCGCCCGAAAATCTTCGAACTCTCTGCCAGAAGAACCAGGTTGATCTTCCTTTAAATGTTCGTAAGTCTCCTTGGCTCTTTCACAAATATATTCTGTAGAAACTGAATCACCTTTCATTTGCTTTTCCCTGATCCAAATGAGAAGTAGCCTCTCTGTTTCTGATATCAATGATCTACCTTTAAACAGTCTGGTAGATTTGTCTCTGACTTTCACTTCTTTGAACTTGTCTTTCTGTGCAAGAATTGTCGACACAGTTGATGCCGACATGCCATAGTCTTTACTAAGCACTTTTGTTCTAATGCCCTGTTCATGTTTTACCTGGTTGAAATAACTTTTCTCGATTTCTTTGGAGCCATGCTGGATTCAATTTCAACATTGATATTTTAAGTTTTATTGCTGTAAATAAAGAATATTTTCTTGAAATAAACACTGCACTGCGCTATATGTTATAAATATGTAAAATATATTTAAAAATGACCAATACAGTTGGGTATGCTATAACGAATCGAATTGGTTCTAGAACCTCGTTCGTTATAGGGGTAATCTGTTCTAGGCCCCCAAATACAATCACTTAACAATAAAAAATATAATATAAAATTGTAAAAATTGTAAAAAAGTGCATAAATAAATGTGCATTTAAACTCCAGAAATAAAGAATATCATTAATACTTGTAATAAAAAATAATACATTAGTACAAAAAATGATAAAAAATACTGTTCGTTTTAGGAGTTTCATTCGTTATAGCATTCTCAATTTTATAGGAAATCCGTTCGTTATAGGAATATTCGTAGTAGAATCCGTTCGTTATAGCATACCCCACTGTAATATGACTGTAAAAATGGAAAAAAAGAAGAGTTTATGTTGAAGAGAGTCTCAAACAAGATGTTCCTTCCACTGAACCGATACACAAACTGACGCCTAGCTTGGTGTGTTGAGTGGCTGTTTAGTGTGTGAAAAACTAGTTTCCTGTACTTCAATTATGTTCAATAATTGTTAAAATGACTAAAAAAATTAATATAAAACTTTTAAAATTATTGAATAGTACAACCTTCTTGATATTTACTAAAATGATAACAAATTTAAGCCCTAGAACCGAATACTGTATTGGTGGACTAATACTACAGCTGGTGAGCAGCTGAAAGCAAGTGAAAAGATGTTGGAAAAAAATTCGTAAAGAATTCGTTAACCGAAATTTTTTCGGTAACCGAAGGGAAGAATCTTATGGAAGGTAATTCGTTAACCGAGGCGTTCGTTAATCGAGGGATCACTGTATATATAAATCTATATACAGTCATGCGCGAACAACGTACGATCGCATATACGTCTGTAATACCCCAAAAACTTGGTGGCCTGCTGGACCACCACTCCATGACCCCCTGACGGAGACACGATGATCCTTCCCATACTGGCCAGATATTATGTGTTAAAGGAATATCCTTCCTTAGGCTTTAGTAAGCATTTGCCTGCAGGTGTAATGTTAACCTACTGTACATCTATTGAGGATAAAATCTTTCACCTACAAATTGACAATGACACATTTGCTGTAATCAGACATATCTATTTGCCTCAACAATTGCAACCCCAGTTGAAATTAGGGTTGCAATTTCAAATTCTGTGTCATTACTAAGGAATAACGAGGTCTCTGGTGCACTGCACTCTAAGATTAAGAGAAAACGGACTCAGGCATCCTGAAGCGAGAGAAAAGGACTCCTATGATGGGGGACACAAGCACGCACACGTGCCACTCATACTGACAGACTTGACACTCACTTACTTGACAAGTTTTACCAACCATTAGTTGTGTACATTATCTAGTGAATTTAGTCAATATTGCAATACAGTGGTCCCTCGGTTAACAATGGACCTAAGTGCCAACCTGTACTGTACATGTACTAAAATTGTTATGTCTATTGCAAATATAGATTGTTTATACAGGTATTCAAATAAATTACTATCTTACAAGAATCCCAGCAATGTAAGTTATATTCTCCCAGGTCGTTTGGGTGGCAAATTAGGAGAGGAGCTTAGTCACTCTTAAGTAATGATAAATAAACATGCAGGCCTTCAGCGCCAACTTCAAAACTTATGTCAAATAAATAAACAAACACCAGACACTCTACCACCTCACCTCCCACAACCCCCCCTGCGCCCCCCCTCTTCCCACACGCTCGCTGGCTACCTCCCTCCTTGTGTTCCCAGACAAAAGATTGGTGATTTCTTTATGTTTATTTTATATAATATCTCAGACTAAAGTTAGGATAATATAATTTGCATTGCTGAAATCCTTGCAAGACAGAGATTAATTTAAATATAAGCGTTATATATTTTGCTCAAGATATAAAAAATGTAGTACATTGGTGTACAATACTGTAGTACATTTATAATATAAATTTTTCAACTGTATTTTTGGGTAGATTTACATAAAATTCTTCATTTATTTTCATCCATTTACATGCACACACCATACTAAAAGAAACGCAAAAGAAATAAATGACGTTAGTGCAAAGCTGGAGTGCACATGTACTAATTTGATTACCACACTAAAATTGTTGTATCTAGTGCGAATTACAGCATGTTTATATACAAATTAATCACTATCGTACAAGAATCCCAGCAATGTTAATTATATTCTCCCAGGTCATTTCAATGGCATTTTAAAATGAGAGAAGCTTAGTAGGACTGTTAAATAAACACACAGAGATCTTTGGCTCAAAGTGTCAAACATATCACCTCAACCCCCCCACCCCTCGCTGGCTGGCTGTCTCCGTCCCTCCCAGCCAGGGTTTGAGGCTTACAGGTTTTATTTTATATAATATCTCAGACTAAAGTTAGGAGATTATAATTTGCATTACTGGAATCCTTGCAAGACAGCCAATAATTTGAATATAAACGTCATATATTTTGCTAAAGAGATAAAAATTGTTGTACATTAGTGTACAGTACTGTAGTACATTTATAATATAAATTTTTTCAACTGTATTTTTGGGTAGATTTACATAAATTTCTTCATTTATTTTCATCAATTTACATGCACACACCATACTAAAAGAAACGTAAAAGAAATAAATGACCTTAGTGCAAAGCTGGAGTGCACATGTACTAATTTGATTACGGTGCTAAAATTGTTATGTCTAGTGCAAATTATAGCATGTTTATATTCAAATTAATCAGTATCTTAAAGAATCCCAACACTGTTAATTATATTCACCCAGGTCATTTCACTGGCTTTTTATAAGAGAGAAGCTTAAATCACTTAAGAACTGATAAATATACACACGTTAGACCTTGGGCCGGTGCCAACTGTCAAACGTACTACCTCCCCTCCCCCCACTCCCCCTCGCTCGCTCTCTCTCTCCCTCCCTCTCTCCCAACTGCCCAGCGTTGCTGGAATCCATGTAAAACAGTGAATAATTTTAATATAAACGTCATGTATTTTGCACAACAGATAAAAATTAATCACCTGTATCACATTACAGTAGTGATTTAAGAGTAAAAGTGTATATGTACGTATAAGTATAAATGCAAAGTTTATGTGATGATTGGACAACGTCCATTGCGGTTAACGTCACATTTCCAAGAACGTATCTAGGACGTTAACAACCTTATAAAATGGCAGCAGAATATGAACTAAGCACACAAACCTAAGGCCTAAGTTACCCAAGCAATTAACCCACCCACGGAATGTGTCAGAGCATGATGCAATGTCTCGAAACTCCCGAAATATTTGTTCACATGCCCAGAATTTCTTGGAAGGCTGAAGATTCTTTCTGGCATTTGGAGAGTTCTGGGAACCAGAGCTTCTGGCTAATTGGGGAATTGCACTGTATTTATATATTAGAGATGGATGGTATAAAGGGGGCCGCTTCCGCTGTCACCATTTATATAGGGGGCGGATTTCTTATTAGTCGTTTCTTATTAATTTATCCCTGGATGTTAACTTTTAAACTCTTGAACCTGTTTTTCTCTTAATTTCTTACTTCATTCATTTTCTCCATTGGTTCACTAATCAACATGAGACAACTACTGTAGATATCTGCTATTTATCCCCAATCAGGTACAATAATAATACTTTGGCCCAATAACCGTGAGGAGTACACCAGGGTGTCACCCTGGTGTCACAACAACAAACGAAGATCGTTGTTAGGTCGGTTGCAGTCCGACACACTGAGAGGGAATTTGTCCCGCAGGCTTAGTTCCCAGGGTGCGGGACTCGCTCAATTTAATCGTGCCGAATTAATGATGTCCTGCAAGACAGCCTGCTGGTATTCAGACAGCCGGGTATTCAGCTAACACCCATTCTGTACCTGGAGATGCGATGAGGAAGAGTCACAAGTGTGTTAAAAGGTCTAACCTCAACTACACATAACCATACGTCTGGCAACGATACAGACGATACTTACTTTACTTTAATTATTCTTGGCACATGATCATTTCACTATGTTAAAACATGAGCACTGATATTCACAAAATTCAACAGAGTTAAACTGACTTAACATGACAGCGGGAAACAAACGTTCACATACTTGGAGATGCGATGAGGAAGAGTCACGAGCGTGTGAGTCTTCGTCGTGCATTCGTTTATATATGGGCATCTGGCAACTCAGCCATGTGTCAGACATGCCAGAAAGGCAAATTACGCAATGACAGAAATTACATTTAAATCGACTGTTGTACATTTAACTATGAAAATCAGTGTCGTGGGTCAGGTGAATTTCTCATGTCTCTTTTTATAATCTAATCAGAGGTTGAGCTTGCCATGAAAAAGTGATATGGACGTCAAATACACACACTAACAGCGCTACTTTTACAGGCTCAGCAAAACTACGCACAAGGGCTCTCTATGGGTATATGTTTAGATCTGGAGATAAGGAGTTTGACATATTCTTTTCTGGAGATTAATGACTTTTAATCTAGCTAACTCACACTAATTAAACTACAAACATCAGATTCCCCGACATTTAGGCATTAAAATTATCTAATTTCAGTAGTACAGTATACTTGGAAACTCTGGGATATCCCCCATGGATGATATTAGGAGATGCCATTCTTGCTGGCAGACTCAACACTCACTTATTTGACAAGTTTAACAAAAAACAAAGACAGTTGAAGCTTTCAGCATCACTCACAATGGTGTTCTCACACCCATTCACATTTACTTTATCGAGAGGTTGGTTTCAGGAAGTTAGAGAAAATGGACGGCACCTAAGCTAGGGAAAACTTGTTTCTTCCTTGGGATAACTCACCAGTTATCCACATGTTTTGAGGCGTGGAGCATAATATGAATCATCAGGTTTCAAACAGACCAGCCGTGTCATTTTGACAATGACAATGAAACATTTGCACCCACGGATATCAAATTTTCATATCCACATCTGTGGATGTCAGATATCTGACACCCGATCCATCACTAGTATAGACCCATGAATTTCTGAGCACATCACATAAAATGAAGCATTCAGGACTGTGACATAAAGTTGGATTTTGGGATAAGTTCTTCATTTTTTATGTACAGTACAGTACTGTAGATATATTGCATCACACATTTTCTCTATCATTCCTTTACATATGACTATTTTTCCAGGTACTGAAGTATCAAAAGTGTTTGCTGAGAACCACCCAATGAGTATTGCTGTAGAAGGCCAACCAGTGATAAAGAAAAAAAGAGGAAGACCAAAGAAAGGAGAGGTAATTGCTTATTCAATGAACTGTAGTTCAATAATTACTGTAATACTTCCCCCCCCCCCCTCAAAAAAAAAATATGATACTATACAATTAAGAGAACTGGGTACAGTAGCTCTATTGTAACCATCTACAGTACTGTACAGTACAGTACTTGTAAGGCTGTAACCCCACATGTAGTTCTTGGTGTTGGAATTTAAGTGTGCAGCAAGTCCTCTGTTTACATTGGTCCCACATGTGGTGTTTCACTGCATCACTGATGAGTAAGGAAAAATAATTCAAAATAAAATGTATTGTTTCACTACAAAATTGTTTTGAAAATAGAGAAATTGGAAATTTAAGGGAAATTTCTCGTGTGAAGTACAGGTAGTACTCATTTTTCATAAATCATAGCTGATTTGTTGCAATTTAATTATGATCAACATATTCAATTATCACAATATGTTCTATTTTATTACATTAGTACAGTATCATCATTATCACTATCACTGTTTTATGGCCATTTTCCATGCTTGTGTGAATTAGTCGTTACATGGTGCCTACCGGTCTGGAAAACCTTGAAGACTTGGAAATGTCAGAGAATTATTTTTAGGGCTGGAAAACATCGAAATTACAAGAATTCTGTTTGGGTAACTTGAAAAAAATGTGAATTGTGTTTTTTGTAGCTATTATTTGACCTGGATGTGCTAGAATGCTAAGTAAAAACTGGGTTGGTACTGGGTTGGTGTGGGTCGGAGTCAGTGACTCATCAGTTTGTCTACTAGTACTTTTGTTATCTGTGAAAAATAGATCATAATCTAGACATTGGAAAATGTACGACTCATTATAATATAACTTATAATTTCTTGTAATAGAATTTTGCTATGAAATTAAAATGTAATATTATACTTAATATATAAATAGAAGAAACATAAGGCACTTGTTGGAGTCTAGCACAATACAGGTTCACCACCAATTTTCCGGGAACTGATGGTCAGGCACCTCCTTTAGTCAGGACAAAATTATGAGAGGGCACTTAACTTCCCTCCCTCCCTCCCAGCCAGGGTGAAGGTAGTTTTAGGCTTAAAGTTTTTATCTTATAAAATGTCACAGACTAAACTTAGCAGAATATAACTTGCATTGCTGGAATCCTTGTAAGAGAGTGATTAATTTGAGTATAAACATCACATAGTTTGTACAAGAGTTGCAATTTTTAGTCTAGTGTAGTACAGTACATTTGTGTACCGTGTGTGTACAGTAATATTGCTCAAAATTATGGCCTTTTCACATTATTGTACATGTAATATTTGTTGAATTTAAGTTTTTAGCAGTCCATGGTGCTTTAGAGACACAGGTGGTGTTTATTTGTGGCTCAGAGGTGTATTGTTGAATTATTATTATCCGACCTCGGTTAGTCCGGCAAAATGGTGTACCTGTAATAAAAATGCCTATTGCTTTGTTCTCTTTTCAAAGACTGCTAGATCGGTTTGGGGTGGTCTTCAAATTTTTTTTTTGCTTTTGCTTTATAAAAGATTTGTCACATATACTGTAGTTAATTGACATTAGGAAATGCATTACTCATTGTGTTGCATAATTTCTTGTAACAAAGCTGAAAAGGTGTACCTGGAATTCTGATGAACTTGGGCAGAAAAACCTGGAAAAGTCAGGCAATTTAAGTGTGCTGAACTATGTGTTATAGTCTCTTGCAGCCTATCTTGTCAAGTTTTTACTCTGAGGTCTTTTCTCACAACTTCTTCCCATGTCATTCCTGGCCTACCTCTGGCTCTCATTAATATCTTGACCCCATTGGTCTTATCCATTTTCTCCAAATACCCAAACCATCTCTGCCTATCTCTGTGCACAACTTTCCAACACTCTGAGTTTCAATACTCAGTCTTCCTCTGCTCTTGACAGGGTTTCCTTCATCACACTTTACATCCACCACATCATTGTCATTTCATTTAACTTACGTCTGTGTATGTCAGCCTCTTTAACTGCTCATATCTCACTGTCATGCAAGTTCACACTTTTTTTTGCTCGCTCATCCAACTTTCCTTTCAAGCAAAAAGAAAGTTCTCTTGTCATCAATAAGGGCAACAGTTCCTAAATGGTTTTCAACCTTTTTTGACTCTTGCAACTCAGCTAGCTTCAGCACCATCTTCAGCACTAATTATGTCACCCAGGTAGCAGAACTCATTGACACAATTCAGGGATATTATCCCCTTTGTCAAACTTTTCCAGCTTTGCTGAGGCCACATGACTACTACACATTCAACACATTTAAAGTTAGCAACATCTTGGAGTCTGCTAATTTCACCACTGCACCTCTTGTGTAGCCACCTTTTACACTCACTGCATATTAGTGAATTACTACCAACACCATTCTTACAAATAACAAGTGACTATTTCTGCATTCCACCACAGGTCCTTCACATATGCCACGAATTAATAATTTAGTTTTTGCCACATTCACTTTCATACCCTTTGATTCCATTCTATCCTTCCATTTTCTAAGTTTCTCTACTACTGCTTTAGTCCTAGCCTCTGTCAACACTAAGTCAGCAGCATGCAATAACTCCCAGTGCAGATCATTCCAAAAATATTGTGATGGTGCCTCTAACACTATGGTATACAGAAGGGAGCTTAAGCTTGACTCGTTATTGGGATCCAACCTTACTACAAATTCATCATTTACTTCATGAGTTACTCTCACAGAGGTTCTCAAGCCCCAATACTTTATCATAACCTCTTTTACAAACAAGACTCTCCTAACTTTCTTTGCTCACTGCACTGTATCACATGATTTCTCCAAGTCCACTCATACAAATTACCGTACACTTTTCTGTCCTTTCCTAGATTGTTCTCTTGAAGTTGTCTGGCCATAAATATTGCCACTGTTGTCCCTTAACCCAAACTTCATTCCATGAATGTCCATTCTCTCTTTTATCAATTCCTCAATCTCTCTTTCCACAACTTTCATAACCAGATATGGCAGCTTCATAATCACATTTTCAGTCATTCAGCTGGAGCAATGCATTCCATAATAATTGCATTAGTCAACTTAGTCATCATTGGCATGACAAAATCGTCTGATGATTTCAACTTCCCTCAACTAAGGTACCTACAGCCATTCTTATCTTCATTTTATCAGTAATTATTCTTTTTTCACTCGTAACCCTGCTTAAACTAAAACTTCTCATTCACCAGTTGATCATAGTACAGAAAAACTTCATTAATCTGGACCTCGATTATTTGGACATTGCTTAAGGCCATCATCCCAATAGAACCCCCCCACCTTTTTTAATATTTATAGATGGATTTATATGAAATATGAACACTATTTAGGCTCTTCTAACAGTATATTTCCATTAGAATTTCAACAAATTCATCTGCTATTTTTTTTTAATTAACTTTTTTTTTTTTTTTTTTTTTTTAATTTTTTATAGCTGAAATATTGCACAACAAACACTTTTGATGGAATTTATTTGTGCATTTAGTATAAGGTACAAGGAGTCCCTGTTATAAGTGTCTTCATTATACAGTGGGGTATGCTATAACGAACGGATCCTACTACGAATATTCCTATAACGAACGGTTTTACCTATAAAATTGAGAATGCTATAACGAACGCAACTCCTACAACGAACGCGGATGAATATGGGACTATTTCGCCTGGCGCATGAATATTGTTGTACCGCGACCCACAACAAGAGCGTCAGGCGCCATCTTTGTCTCATTGTGTAGCCAGTGCACCACTGTTATTGTTGAAATTTCGTCTTTTGATGTGGAAATTCGCGTTATTTGTATTACTATTTTGTTATACAAGTATACAATTGTAACAATGAATCGTCCAAAGCGAGTGAGAAAGCTAATAACTCTTGAAACTAAGAAATAAATTATAAAGAAACGTGAGAATGGAAGAAGCATTGCGAAACTTAGTGATGAATATGGGATGGCTAAATCGACTATATGTATGATTTTGAAGAATAAAGGGGAGTTAAAAACTGTGCAAGTGGCTAAGGGAATCTTTAGACTTAGCAAAGCAAGGTGTAATGTGATTGAAGAGATGGAAAATTTACTCTTAGTGTGGATAAAGGAGAAAGAAATGGCAGGTGGTAACATTAGTGAAGCTATAATTTGTGAGAAGGCTAAACAATTGTTTGAGGACCTTAAAGCCAAGACTCCCAGTGGAAGTGATAGTGATGTGCCAGTGTTTAGGGGTACCTGCATGCTGAATAACACTAAGGTAAGATAAAGTACCATATTTTTTACATTTTCCACATAATTTTTTCAGTGTTAAGTGGTTGTATTTGGGGGCCTGGAACAGATTAATTCTATAACGAACGAGGTTCTGGAACCAATTACGTTCGTTATAGCATACCCCACTGTAAGTGGTTTTGCACGTAAGTGGTCAAATAATTGTGGAACTACACATAAAAAGCCCCCGAGGTATTCTGCATACTTAAGTTCAGTAATGGAAGCTGCCGACACCTTTGTTTCTGCCTAGAGTCATCTTATGTTGAAAAGACCCTTTATCTGGTACTCGATGTCTACCCCACCGGCTAAATTGGCACTGGCATGAGTAAGGAAGGCAGCCAAAAATGGAAAGGGTTGGTGCCAGTACACACCCTTGTTTAACCCCCGTTTGGATGGGGAAGAACTCAGACTGGGTGCCATTGTGCAGGACACTTCCGTTATCATGGAGTTTCCTCACAATGGCGATGAATTTTGATGGGCATCCAAAACGATTGAGGGTCCACCAGAGGCTTCCCTGTTGACCGAATTGATGGCTTTGGTTCTGTCGATGAAAGCCATGTACAGTAGAACGTCGGTATAACAAGAGATAAGTTCCAAGAGAGGTCGCTTTAAACCGAATTCGCACTAAATTGAAGTGTTGTTTCAATGGAATAATTTAGTATGGTACTTGAGAGAAACAAAATACTAAAAAGACTGAGAGTCTACCCAGATGCACCTCAGCACATCTCCTAGAATAAACAAAACATTGTTTTTTGTAGTATTATGTTAAAACAAACACTCATAAATCAACACAGCTAAAATTATGGGATGGGAAATGGTCTGTTTACTGGCTGGGAAGATGGGGGAGGGAGGGAGGTGAGGTGATATTTATTTACTTACTTATCTGTCCTTAAGAGTGACTAAGTTTTTCTCTACTAAAATGTCACTGAGCTGACGTGTTCTATTAAATTTTATTACAAAGGTCTAAAAATTTTATTTCTTGTGCAAAATATATGACATTTAAATTTATATTATTCGCTGTCTTGCAAGGATTCCAGCAATGCAAATTATATTCTCCTAAATTTAGTCTGTGATATTATATAAGATAAAAACTTTAAGGCTAAAACCACCAAACCCTGGCTGGGAAGATGGGGGGGAGGGAGTTTGGTGACAGTGACATGTTTGACAGTTGGCGCCGAAGGTCTAGTGAAGTATTTATTTGTTTATTTATGTCCTTTAGATTGAGTTTTGTTTATAAAATGTCACAGAAGTGACTGGGGAGATTATAATTAACATTGCTGGAATTCTTATAAGATAGTGATTAATTTTAATATAATCATGCTATAGTTTGCTCTAGACAAAAATTTTAGTAATCGTTTGGTGCATTATTTTGAGTACATGTACAGTACAGCTTTGCCCTTAGGACAGTGTAGTGTGCCCAGAGAAACATTAGGCGCGAATTTTAAAATATGATGCGCCAGATTGACTTGCGCAAAATAGGAAAGATTGGCTCTAAATTAAAACATTGTGGGTGTCGCTTTAAATCACTAATCTTGAATTGAATCGCTTTAAATCGACATTCTACTGTACAGTATAAGTCACGACCCTGTTCTCTGCACTTTTCTTGTGTATAGCGGCCAGCAAAGATCATGTCAGTGGTGCCATGTGATGGTCTAAAGCCACATTGAGATTCTGGGAGGAAGTTTTCCGCCTCAGGAGGAGGTCTGTTTAGGAGGACTCAGGCGATAATCTTGCCAGCTATGGACAGCAATGAGATCCCTCGGTAGTTGCCTCAGCCTGACTGGTTTCCCTTGTTTTTATAAATGTTGCTGATGGAGGCGTCTTTAAGAGCTTGGGGGATTTCCTCCTTTTCCCATATATTCTCCAGGAGAGAGTGGATATGGCTGGTAAGCAGAGGTCCTCCTGCTTTATACACCTCGGCTGGGATTCCATCAGGCCCTGAGGCTTTGTTATTTTTCATTTATTTGATGGCAGTAGCTACCTCATCCAGGGATGAAGGATAGTTGAGGTGGGTCAGCTCTGGGTCTTGAGGGACCTGCTGGGTAGTCAGGACATCCACATCAGTGATTCAGTTGAGCAGTGAATGTTCGTGCTCCAGCACTGAAGGATGCCTTCTCCGTCTTTAATTAGAGAGTTACTCTAGGATGAGTGGAGGGGGACTGTACCACGAGTGATTGGCCCATAAAATGTTTTAGTGGAATTGAAAAATTCACACATCATGTGCTGATCTACAAATTATTGTGTTTCACATGCATGTGCTACCACTGGACCCTCCAGACAGTTTAGTGTTAAAACCTCTTCTGGAGGCTTGTTGCTGTCCTCGTTTTGGGGCAACGTGAAGTGAGAGCTTGTCTCTGACGAGTCGATGATCAGTGTCGCAGTGGTCTGAGCCATGTGTGGCACAGATGATGAGGACTGCAAAGGCCTGGACTTTGAGATATAAATCCCTTGCCAGCCTAATCAGGATCTTATAAAAGGAAAGTCAAGAACCATGGGTTTCCATGGGGTAACAAACAACCGTTAGAGATTGATATCTCTTTACTACGAAAATAATCATAATAATTGACACCACTCACACAAATATTAAATAAACAAATATGGGAGTCAAACAATGATGGGAGACAAACAAAGTACAAATATTTCCTATGGCTGCAGCCCGCTGGAATGTTCTGTTAACGTGGTGGTTCGCTCTCAGGGGGAAGGTCCAGGGCAGCTTCCTCACTTGGCACCGGCGTTGGTGGGTGATGTCTTGCCACACAGGGGAGACGCCAGGGCACGGACGGTGGATAGGGCATGGAGGAAGTGGCAATGACGTGGCAGCCGCTGTAGTAGCTGGAGTAGGTGTCCGGAGATTGACAGCCGAATAGTGAAGGACTGGGGAATTAGCCCAAGAGGCCCAGGAGCCTCAGATGAGTACATAACCAGAGTTGAAATCGAATAGCTGGGGAAGTGCATCTGCGGTGCTGGCTGGGTAGTGTCTGATGGGCAACGAGGCAGCAGCTACCTTTTCACCTCCGTCTAACCCCCCACCAGTGGGGTTGCGAACAAGCAAACGAGTGGCGGACAACCATCCCTCTCGTTACCTCCCTTACACAGCTCCCCCAACAAAAATCTACTGTAAGGTAGATTAAACTTAAGATTAGTTCAACAAAACATATAACAATCCTACAACAAATGGTTAAATATACAGAGCAAAATAAAGAATAGAGAATGGTCACATTAAAAAAAAAGTGGTAACATGATCTCCAAATATCATAAGGCCATATCAAGGAACTGCAGGTGGGATCCACTTCAGTCCAGGTTTAAGTTTGGGCCCATTGCCAGTCATAGAGGATTCTTCTATCCCCTCCGGTGTTATCGGTAACTGGCAACTGAGATCATCCGAGTCTGGCGCCTGAACTTCACACAAACTCTCGCAGGGTAGTGCCTCGACCGACTCCAGCTTGGGGACGACGTCAAGGACACGAGCAAAGTTGATGTAGGCCCTGCGATGATATTTCTTTAACAAATTAGCTGGATATAATTTAGGCTTCTTAGAGGAAGGGGGTGGGAGCGGTCCAACAAAATCTGGGGTGACCCGAGAAGTTGGCTCTGTAATGATGGGTAAAGGTTTAAAAGGAACAGGACGGACTCTACCCTTGGCGGACATACGCTGGCACCGATCACAATGTTGCTACGACAATCAGCAGGGACAACCAGTAAAAATCCGACCTACTTTGGCTGGTTGCTTGGATGACATACAAGACATATGAAATAGAACATTAATAAAAACAAACTTGTAAACAGACCTATCTCTTGCCTGGTCCTCCTTCCTGGAAGTCAACCTTCTCCCCCACCCGCGTCAGAGTGGTACACGAGGCTTGAAGCTTGGCGAACTCCTTGGGCGTCAGTCAGTGGTTGCAATTTCGGCAGAACCAGGGGAGGCAGTCGTTTCACCTTCGCTGACCGTGTCTCCACAGCTTGGACCTTTGCTGGAGGTGAGGTGGCGTGTGAGGGTGGCGAGGCGACGTCGGCTGGTGGCGAGGTGATGTCAGCAGGTGGCGAGGAGACTGGCGCTGGTGGCGAGGAGAGTTTTAATGGTTCCGGGTCTTTAGGGTCACGAACTCCTGGAACATTACCAATGAGAACACTAGCGAATTTAATGGGCGCTCTTACCACATCAGACAAACCAATGCAATAGGGGCAACGCAGGTAGCATCTAACAACAGGGAACTGATCAACACGGCCTAAATAATCAGTGACACTAACCTTCGAGCACCTGGAGACGTCAGCGTCAGGCAGGGCTTCCTCAGAGATAATAATACACGAGCAACCAGTGTCCCTGATGATAGTAGATGCCCAAGACCCATTTATCGTTCTGCTGACACAATAACGGGGACAGCTCCTGTCTTCTAAACAGATTCCGACCTTGTAGCTGGGCTGATGAATGTCAGTAGATTTGAAGGCGCGGGGATTCCTGGGACAACGAGAACAAATGTGCCCTTTTTCTCCGCAGTTGAGGCACCTCACGGCCGGTGAACTGCTCCACTCCTGGGAATGGTTTCTCGGAGGACGGAGGCTTCATGTTCTTCACTGGAGGAGTGAGAGACTTGGGGTAGGCATGCGAGCGGACGCCCAGTTGTCAGCAAGTTCTACAGCTTCTCCTAGCGTTGCTGGCCTGCATTCCTTGATGAATATTCTCAGGTCTGGCTGTAGAGAAGACAGAAACTGATCCAATATCATAAAGTTAGTGAGAGACACAAAGGTTTCCTCAACCTCTGACGCCTCTAGCCATTGTTGAAACAAACGACCCAGGTGGATTGAAAATTGCTGGTATGTTTCTCCTGCCCTAATCTTTGTTCTGTGGAAATCAACAAGATAACCATCAGAAGTCTTGTTAAACCCTTGCAAGTGAGCTTGCTCCAACAAAGCGTAATCTCTAGTGATGTCGGCAGACAGGGAAATATAAATCTGTACCGGTTTCCCACTCAGTAGGCTACCTAATCTTACAGCATAGCTAGCTTTGTCCTCACCAAGCAGCTCCGCTACCCGTTCAAACCTAACAAGGTAGAAGGCAATGTCTTCTCCTTCACGATAAACAGGCAAACTAGGTTTTACAACATTATCTTGTATAGGGCCAGAGGATTCTGGTCTATTTTGAGCATTAATCCTAGCTAGTTCTATGTCCTTTTCTGCCTGCAACTTAACTAATTTGAACTCTCTCTCGCTGTTGCGTTCCTCTCTCTCTCTCTCTCTCTCTCTGTTGCGTTCATCTCTCTCGGCTGTCTGTTGGGTGATCACATACCGACCAACCTCCGCACCTGTCAGACCCAGGGGCCACCGCTTGTCCTTTCAAATCCTCAAAACTAGACATAATGATACAAAAGGCCAAGAGCCAAAGTGACAAATTAAACAACTTACCTCGCAACTAGCCAAAATTAACTACAGTTGGTCCTCATATTACGCGGCTAATGTAACCCGGAGGGTCCCGCGGAAAGTGAGGAACGCGTAAAGTGAACAACATAACATATGGGATTAATTGAAATGGAGTCCAGGCCGATCCCCAAACTCCACTTTTTGACGACACATAACTATGTTGCAGTAAAAATTTTATCTTAACTTTATGATGGTATGAAAAAACAAGTAATATAGAAGAGGTTAGGTTAGGAAAGATAAAGGTTAACATAGGAAAAATGAAGGTTACCTTAGAGAAACTAAAAGTTAGGTGGAACACTTACGGTAGTAGAAGAGATGGGTCGGCATACGGGGATGGAGGCTGGTTCCGAGGCAGAGGGCAGATTACTGGCCCTCAGGTGAATCACCATTACTAGGTGAATCATCATCACTGTCACTTACAGTTGTCAGGGCTTCCCTGACAAATCCCTCAAAGTCAACTTCACTGTCACTATCACTGGCTTGGGCTGGCTGTGGTGGGTTGCGGGTGAAGAAATCTGTTATGCTTTGCTGACGGCTGGCGTTGATGTTGTCGTGATACACCTTGATGTACGGCTCCATAGCCTGCACCAGCCGGTTATGGAAGACTTCATAGCGGTCATCGTCATTGTCGCGGGAAAGGAAGGACTTCATCTTCTCTGCACACTCCATGGCACCCTTAATATCACTATGACTTAAATTGTGTTCTTCGGAGACTGCCGCACCTTCTTCCTCCTCTTCACTGGCGTGTTCTTCTTCCAACATCTCGTCGGCAGTCACTTCAGGATTTCTGATCACCTCCAGGATGTCGTCGTCGGTAGTCTCGGAGAAGCCTGGAACTGTAACAGTCTGCGCAGCTTCTCTGGCAAGGTCCACTGCTACTGCAACAGTCTGAACCTCACCAGTCACAGATTGACTCCTCCTCTCACCTGGTATTCCATGCAACACATGTCTCCATGCGTGACGAATTGTAGCAATAGACAGCTGATCCCATGACTCCACCAAGATGTCCACAGCTTTCTTGATGTTAAATACTCTCCAGAATTGTTTGAAGAGTATTTTTTGCTGTTCTAACCGTTGTTCCTCATCTTCGTCGCTCTTGCTATCGGTGGTGGTGTCACTCAGGTCATGCAACTCTTCCCTGGTGTTGGTGTAGTCGTTCAGGAGCTGGAATTTTTTTGTTGAGAATGCAGCTTTCACATTGCAAATCAACTCCTGGTCCATGGGCTGGATTAAAGACGTAGTGTTGGGAGGAAGGAAGACCACTTTTACGTTGGGGTGACGATCTAACAGTAGGGGCGAGTGTCCTGGTGCGTTGTCCAGCAGCAACAAAATATTAAATGGGACATTCTGTTGCTCACAGAATTTCTTTACATCGGGAACAAAACAGTCATCAAACCAGGAGAGGGACAGTGTAGAGAACATCCATGCCTTACGTGCTGTCAGCCAGTGGACATTTAGCTTGGTCATGTCCATGCTCTTGTAGGCGTGCGGCTTGCGGGCTGTGTGGATCACCGATAACTTGAGCTTACAGGTACCGGAGGCATTGGTGGTAAACAGGACGGTGATGCGTTCCTTCTGCATTTTCCGGCCCCGAATCCTGCTGGCATTCTTCACAATGTAGGACTTGGAAGGTAGTTTTCTCCAGAAAAGACCAGATTCGTCCATGTTAACACCTGGTCGTCACTGTACTGTCCTTCCTCCATAATCTCACGTAAAAACGGAGGAAATTCCCGAGCCGCAGCACGATCAGCACTCGCTTCTTCACCACCAATGTTTATATTGGTGATCTTGTTCCGGATCTTAAACCTCTGTAACCACCCAGAGGAAGCAGTAAAGGGTTTGGGCTCTGTAATTCCCATCTTTCGTGCCACTGCCATGTACAGTTCACGTGCGTAGTCCTTCACAGAGCGCGTGTCGACCGCCATGTTCCGTCGCGCCTGACGCACCAAGTACCTCACAAGTAATTTTTCTGTCTTGAGAAGCACCTGGTTGTGAAAATACTTGATCATAGAAGCACCTGTAGACTTTGTGATCTTCATGTGCTCCTTTATCTTGGCTGAATCCTTCTTTATAGTCCGGATCGTAGATTCGTTCACGCCATGCTGGCGCGCCAAATCAACCTGCCTTGTTCCTTTCTCCAACTCTTGGATGATGGTATACTTCACCTCGTAGCTTAAGGAACGTCGTGTCTTCTTTGGTTTAGTGCCGCTGGGTCCAGGTAAGGAAAGGTTTTTCTCTGGGGGTGGTGGTCCGGCGGAAGCCATTTTACGGAACAATGGATGCGCGTTTACACGGAGTGGCCTTGAGGGATGAAACTGCCCCGGCTAGGTCAAGCGTCGTCTTTCCTCCCTCCCTCCCTCCCCCTGGGTGGACACGTCATAATACTTTAAGCCAATTACAGCTAGCAGCAGAGGAGGGTAGGGGTGCCTGGCCAATCACAGGTCTGATACGTCATATGACGTCAGTGATAACGCAACAAAGACACACTGCGCAACCTTACCGCGCCGCTTGCCCAAGCGGAGGGAGGAGGAGGGAGAGGCGGGCAGGCGGGCGGGCGGGTGGCGCGAGGGGAAAATCTAAAAATAGCGTCGCGCCGGACACACTCCGCGTAATGGCGTTCGCGACCGCGGAATGTAAGAATGTTAGGTTCTGGCAAGGCACCGCGTTAACGGTGAAACGCGGAATGCGGGACCGCATAATATGAGGACCAACTGCACTTAGTGGCTCAATCAAACCATTAATGATTCGATCTGGCTAGAGGAAACCTTGTTTCACACCCAGTTCCAGTTAAATTACCTATGGGAAAAGAACCGCACCAGGTAAATCAACAACAAAATGCTGTGGCAGCATCCACAGTGCACCCCAACCAACACTTAATTAACTTCCCTAGCACGAGGGAGAGCAACAAAATTAGCACAACAGAAGGAAGGGATAAGCACCAAACAACACTTACTTCCGGGCCTCAGACAGCAAGCGGCGTGCACACGGCGACTTACAACAAACACCGGTAACGAATGTTAACCCTCAGAAACCAAGATTAGAGACAATCCTGGCAAGGTCGCCACTTGTAAAGGCCTGGACTTTGGGATATAGATCCCTTGCCAGCCTAATCAGGATCTTATAAAAGGAAAGTCAAGAACCATGGGTTTCCTAGGGGTAACAAGCAACCGTTAGAAATTGACATCTCTTTACTATGAAAATAATCACAATAATTGACACCACTCACACAAATATTAAATAAACAATTACGGGAGTCAAACAATTACTGGAGTCAAACAAAGTGGAATGCTCTGTTAGCGTGGTGGTCCACTCTCGGGGAAGCTCCATGGCAGCTTCCTCACTTGGCACCGGCGTTGGTGGTCGATGTCTTGCCACACAGGAGAGACGCCAGGGCACGGATGGTGGATAGGGCGTGGAGGAAGTGGCGATGACGTGGCAGCCGCGGTAGTAGCTGGAGTAGGTGTCCGGAGATTGACAGCCGAATAGTGAAGGACTGGGGAATTAGCCCACGAGGCCCAGGAGCCTCAGATGCTTACACAACCAGAGTTGGATCAAACAGCGGGGTGCGAGTACAGCTGTGGTGCTGGCTGGGTGGTGTCTAATGGGTGACGAGGCAGCAGCGACCTTCTCACCTCCGTCTACCCCACCCTAGTGGGGCCGCAAACGAGCGGCGGACAACCATCCCGCTCGTTACCCCCCTTACAAGGACATCTCGGCGATCTCTTACTCTGACAATGATGTAGTCAGTGAGAATCTAGTGTTTGGATTGTGGGTGTTGCCACAAACCCTTGAACTTGTCGGCCTGCTTAAACAAGGTTTTGGTGATAGTGAGGTTGTAAGCAGCACACTTGCTGAGCAGGAGTAAGCTGTTGGGATTACACTTGCCTAGTCTAATTCTCCCAATGGTTCCCTGCCAAATGTCAGCATTACTGCCAACTCTGGCATTGAAGTCTACCTACACCCTGAAATATGCATATCATACTGGTTTGGTTTGGAAAATAATAATACTTGTATTGCTCATAATTTACATGGCTGTGAAACACTAACCTATAAGGTATTGGAGTGTATTCACATTGCTGTGGAGCTGTAGAAGCATTAGTTTGTATTACAGTGAAACCTCTAAAATTCGAACCTCAAAAATTCGGATACATCTAAAATTCAAATAGAATCTGATTAAAAATAAGTGCCAAAATTTTAGGTTTCGAATTTGAAAATATTGCCATAATAATTCAAGCTTTCAAATGTGATCATAATGCTGAGCACAACAAGAGCATCCGGGTTCCAAGACATGCTAGGTCATGCATTGTTTACCCTTCCATGTCTCGTGGTGGTCGTCTCACAAG
This sequence comes from Homarus americanus, assembly GCF_018991925.1. NCBI lineage: Eukaryota > Metazoa > Arthropoda > Malacostraca > Decapoda > Nephropidae > Homarus > Homarus americanus. Next base: position 9,750,277 of record NW_024729259.1, read on the forward strand.
TGCTCCGTGGTTAACTTTATTAATATTCCACTTTCACCCTTATAATGGCATCAAATAAGCGTTCACTTGATAGTTTAGCATGCAGTGTGGAAAAGAAAAAAAAGTATGTTTCACGGTACCAATAAACAGTTCAAGTTCAGAAATTTAAGGTAAATATTCAATCCATACAGTATTTTTCAATATTTATGTTTTTCCTTTGTCGAATTATAATTTGATTTATAATTGATTTTAGCTTAACTATTTAATTTCTAAAACATGTTCTAAAAGTTTTTACATACATGGCAACTCAACATCATCTTTAGAGTTGCGTACATAGCAAAGGGTAGGTATCCTACTCGTCAGACCAAACCCACTATAGTGACAGTGATTATACTGAATGGTAATTATTTACAACCAGGTCAATATTTGGAAGTATTATTGAAGATGTGTATCAAGCAATATTGTACAGTAGTAAAACAAAATATTTTATCACTGCAGGCAGTGTGGAAAAAGGCGGGATAAAGAGGAGGGGAGCAGAGTAGTGACACGACAGATGCTAGCCTACCGATGTTTATTCCATAAATAATTCAATGATTTCTTGATGTCTCTTATATTTAACCGACTTTTTTTTTTTTACACATATATGATAGTAATTACAATTTAAAAGTACTGTACAATATTTTGTATAGAAACTATTTCCGCAGTATTCACCTAAAGGCTTTTAGTCACATATTTAAAGTTTCATATTAGAATAAATGTTGTTAAATATAAATACAATAATACTTTTAATTTATTATACCTATTGCTTATTGATAGTTTTTAGATATGTAAATATTTTTTGTAACATGTTTTGATACAACAATTTGCTCTGGCGCTTCCATACATCTAAAATTAGAATTTTTCTAAAATTCATGTACTTCATGGACCCATGCAATTCAAATTTTCGAGGTTGCACTGTATAGCTAGTTCACAAGTAGCTTCTGCAGCTTGAGTGAAAGCAAAAGCATAAGCAGGACATGTATGTACGTGTAAGTATGTTGACTTACAATGATTTAGAACTTCATGCTTAGTCACAGCAACTAAGGAAAAATTTTCTGAAACCACTATTAGTTCAGTTTCTCTCTTAAGAACCAAAAGATCGTCATTCGCCTTCACTGGAAATGGTTCCAAATGCCATGCATTAAACTTCTGTTGTGATTTTACTGGAATGTGTATTAGTATTTCCTCATCTGTTAAGGATGCCTCTAATAAGGGGTAATAATATTCCACTTCATGCTCTTGAAAAATAGGAGTTAGATGATAATCGGTTTCAGCTATATGTAAAGCGGCAATAAGTTGACTAACCAGCAACAACTGTGCTTCTTAACGACCTAAACCTGCAATCACAAAATAAGCTATGAGCCTATCATTGGTAACTGTGAAAGCTTGCAAAGAGGCTTCAGCTGTATGCATATATTCTTTAAAGCAGAGTAGCCATTCTAGTGTTGGCACTGACCATGTAAATCCCTGGACAACACGTATTAGTTGATTAGTTTCGTCAACAATAGTATTCATCTGAAAGTTCAGAGTTTGCACTGCCTTGTAGGAGTATTCAATGGCCCTATTTTGTTTCATAGCTACCTCTGAAACTGCGTTCATTCGTTGCCCTAGTTTAGCTACATCTTCGGCGGTTGCCGTACCAAACAGGGTGTTACTTATTAAACCAGCAACATTAAATAGACCACATTTTTGACGCCAATGAGAAGTACATTCTTCCCTTGAAGTGCCTTACATGCTTGAGTAGACTATATATACGGTCATTCTGAAATGAGATGGTCTTTCAGAGGGTTGTAGAGATTGTAGACTGTTGTTCGAGATATTGCAGGGTGTGCATAGCTTTTTTCAATGTGGACAGCTATTGATTTGAGAAATTTACATTTGTAAAGTTTCACTTTCAATCCAGCTATTTGTAGCTTTGCGAAAACTTCTCGTAGTTTCTTAAAATGGCTTTGTAAATCTTTGCTTACTATGATAAGATCATCTAGATAGGCATAGACTGTGTTACCTATCATTCCAGGAAACGTGGTATTTATTTTTCTTTGGAATGTTAGCGGTGCATTCCTCAAACCAAATGGCATTCGTAAGAATTCAAAATGTCCCATTGGTGTACTGAACGCGGTTACCTCGCGAGATTCTTCATGTAAGGGAATTTGCCAGTACCCGCTAAGCAAATCTTGGTTACTGAAGACAGCGTTGTCTTTTCCCAGAGACTGTAGTAAGTCAGTTAAGACAGGCATTGGGAACCTGTCTGCTACAGTTGAAAAGTTGACTCGTCGAAAATCTATGACTGGCCTCCATCCTCCATCTTTCTTGGGAACTCTTAATAGAGGCGAGTTCCATGGTGATGAGGAAGGTTGGATTACCTCTTGTTCAACCATTTCTTGTACCATTTGTTGGGCTACAGCTCTTTGGCTGTCGGGTAGTTGATATGCTGGTAGAGTAACGCCAATTTAAAGCAATTCAATTTAAGTTTAATGATTTAAAGCGACACCCATAATTAAGGACAATGTTTTAATTTAAAGCAAATCTTTCCTATTTTGCGCGAGTCAATCTGGCACATCATATTTTAAATTTTCCACCTAATGTTTCTCTGGGGATGCTACACTGTCCTAAGGTCAAAGCTGTACTGTACATGTACTCAAAATAATGTACTAAATGATCATTAAAATTTTTGTCTAGTGCAAACTACAGGTTGTACCTCTCTAGTCCGCCAACCTCGGGACCTGACCGGTGCCGGACCATGGAAATTCACCCTTTTCCTGGATAGATAGTGACTTGTGCTTATGCTTGGAAGCACTAGCACCACTTTCTCTGCATCATGGTCTCTTAGAAGACATATTGAAGGGTTAAATGTCGAATAGTAGCTTCTCAAATTTTGCGAGTTTTTAATTTTAATTTTTTATTGGAACACACAAAAAAAAATAAATAAAAATTTTGACGGCAGAAACTTGAATTTCGACGGGTTTGAACGGCCCGCCAACGTGCAGACGACGTGCATAATCGTGTAAACAGCGTCATTTCTCTTACCATATATCTCGGCCTATAAGGCGTCGGGGTGCATAAGACGGCCCCCCCAAATTTCCATTTAAAAAGTAGCTTATGAGCTCTATTCGCTGTATAAGACCAGTACCCCAAATGTGACACTTACCCACTGACTCAGTAGTCCTTTACCAACCATCCTTGGTTTTTTAAAATAAGGCCAATTCATTTCAAGTAATGTCATCAAATGTTACCCGCTGGTGTAGTGTAAACATTAGTGACGTCACTGAAGCGTCTGCTATTTACCGGTAACTGGAACTAATGTCTGTGTCGAGTAAAATTTTTCCATTTACTTGAAATATATATATATATATATATATATATATATATATATATATATATATATATATATATATATATATATATATATATATATATATATATATATATATATATATATATATATATATATATATATATATATATATATATATATATATATATATATATATATATATATATACACATACATACATACTACATATATATATGCAAGTAAATCACTGTAGGTGTGCGTGATCTAGGTATATGCTGATAACCACATGGAAAGAAGAAAACACGAAGTTCCCAAGCGCTTTCGTGTAATTCACATCTTCAGGGGTGAGTACAGACTAGAGAGAGAAATACAAATCAAGGTGTATATATACAGCAGTTTCTCATGCTATATATATATATATATATATATATATATATATATATATATATATATATATATATATATATATATATATATATATATATATACATATACATATATACAACTCAATCCGTTCCAGAAGGTCGTTCGTTAACCGAAAAGTTCGTTAACCGAAACCATTGTTTCAATGGGTTTTTGGGTAATTGGTTCCAGCTCACCGAAAATTTCCTAAATTCAGTAAAAATGGTAGAAAAGTTCACTTACTTTGAGGTGTGTATGTAGAAGGCTCCTGGATGATGATGATGGGATTTAGAATGGGGTGGAGGAGAAGGAAGAAGAGAAGGCATTGGGGTGGAAGAGAAGTCACCCCATGGTGCCATTTCACCCATAAAATTTTAGCTCTCTTGGTGTAATTCAAGATTATTTTCTTTAAATCAACACTGCACTGCATTATATATTGTCAATATGTAAAATATATTTCAAAATGACCAATAATTTGCTTGGAAACAGAAAAAAAGCATTTGGTTGAAGAGAGTCTCAAGCAAGATGTTACCTCCAGTGAAAACAGAGAGAGACTAACTCCTGTTTGCTGTGTTAAGAGGCTGGATGCCGCGCATTAAACTAGTCACTTTACCTTCAATTATGTTCAATAATTGTTAAAATGACAAAAATTGAATATTAAACTTTTAAAATTATTGAATAGTATAAACTTCGTGATATTTACTGAAATAGTAAGGAATTTACGCCCTAGAACCGATTAATGTATTGGCGGACTGATATTAAAGCTGGTTGCCCGGTCAGTGCAAGCGAAAACATGTTGAGGTCGGTTCGTAAGAACTTCGTTAACCGAATTTTTTTTCGTTAACCGAATTGAAGATCCTTATGGAAGGCAGTTCATTAATCGAAATTACGTTAACCGACGTGTTCGTTAAACGAGGGGTCACTGTATATATATATATATATATATATATATATATATATATATATATATATATATATATATATATATATATATATATATATATATATATATACATATACAATATTACCCGCCTAACGGTTTTCATAGCAGCGTTTTTTCATATCTGTGATTACTCATGAAATGAACTTTCACTTAACACAGTTTTTTCCACATATACGCGGTGGTGTCGCTCAGGCAGCTATTTTTAGATTTACCCCACCCGCCACCCGCCACCCTGCCTGACTGCCTGTTTTAGCTCATAAAATTCATACAAATTACCCGGCCAGAATATAATTTACATTGCTGGAATTCTTATATTTTGGTGATCATTTTGAATATAAACATCATATATTTTGCATTAGACATACAAATTTTAGATAAAATGTTTTCTCTAGTAAATATGTTATCTTTTGTGCAAAATATATGACATTTATATTCAAAATATTCCTGGTCTTACAAGGAATCCAGCAATGTCAATTATATTATCCTAACTTTAGTTTGAGGTATTATTTATTACTAAAAAGTTAAATATTCTGGTTTCCCCACACATCTCCTTGGGACGGTTGGTGGGGGGTGGGGGGGAGGGAGGGACCGACCGACCATCTGTTACCCTGTGAAGAATATTTTTTTTTTATTAACTAAAGATATTTGTTTTAGCTCATAAAATTCATACAAATTACCCGGTCAGAATATAATTTACATTGCTGGAATTCTTATAATTTGATGATCATTTTGAATATAAACATCATATATTTTGCATTCGACATACAAATTTTAGATAAAATGTTTTCTCCAGTAAATATGTTATCTTTTGTGAAAAATATATGACATTTATATTCAAAATATTCCTGGTCTTACAAGGAATCCAGCAATGTCAATTATATTATCCTAACTTTAATCTGAGGTATTATTTAATACAAAATATTTTTGCCTCTGCTTGAAGGGAGGATTGGTGGGGGGTGGAGAGGAAGATTTAGGACTGACCTTGGCAGTTGGAAGAAGAGGCAAAAGGTAGAATACTGATTGACATTAATTAGCAATGAAGAATATTTTTTTTTTATTAACTGAAGATATTTGTTTTAGCTCATAAAATTCATACAAATTACCCAGTCAGAATATAATTTACATTGCTGGAATTCTTATAATTTGATGATCATTTTGAATATAAACATCATATATTTTGCATTAGACATACAAATTTTAGATAAAATATTTAATCTGAGTAAATATGTTATCTTTTGTGCAAAATATATGACATTTATATTCAAAATATTCCTGGTCTTACAAGGAATCCAGCAATGTCAATTGTATTATCCTAACTTTAGTTTGAGGTATTATTTATTAAAATTTAGTAGTTTTCCCCCAAAAATTTCTCAGAGAGGGAAGAGCCAGCAGTGTAGTGTGAGAAGAGGGGGAGGGAGTTGAGTCCATTATTTGAATGGACATTAACTTGGCGACTGTATTTCTCTATTTCTCTTAAGTATTAATTGTTGTGCATGCCATGTAAAAAATTAAGTATTTATTTTTACTACAACATAGTTATTTGTCGTCAAAAAGTGGAGTTTGGGGGTCGGGCTGGGTTCTATTGGAATTAATCCCATATGTTCTGTTATTCACTTAACGCGGTTTTCACTTAAAGCGGGACCCTCTGGGTTCAATTGACCGCGTTAAGTGGGGTACAACTGTATATATATATATTATATATATATATATATATATATATATATATATATATATATATATATATATATACAACAAAATATATGTAAAAAAAATAAATGTTAAATGAATTATTTATGGTGCATTAGGGTACTGGTCACTTCAGACACAAAGACGGGCTATAAATAGCCTTCTTTATCTCCCCTCCATCTCACCCTGAGCCAGAGGGAAGGGTGGTGGTAAATAACATTTGTTTGCTTATTTCCATTTACTTGAAATAGATTTACCGAATTATTTGTTTATTTATTTAAAAGTCATTTACTGAATATTCTATGTAAAAAATAAAATTTAAATTAATTATTTATAGGAGATAAGTATTATGATCAGTAAATATATGGTATTACTGGCCACTTCAGACACAAAGACGGGATAAAAATAGCCCATCTCCCCCTCTTCTTACAGCTGCCAATGGGAAGCATCTTGGTAATTAAATTTGATGTTTATTTTCATTGTCTAATTTATCATGTATCAAAGTAATATTACTAAAAATTGTGTAGGTAGTAGGCAGCTACCAAACAGGTAGATACTACCGCCTGGGAAGATATTGGAAGCATAATGTGTTGTCTAATGGTAGACCCTGCTGCCATATGGCATCACGAAAATTGTGACCAAGTCCCAGGTTCAGCGCTGACCTGACTTTCTGCCTCATTTACACACAATTGCAGTTTGAATTGTTCCTCTAACTTTGACAACACAACATACATACAGTATATTATTTCTCACTTTTGATCTTTTTTTTACTTTTTGTATTTATTTATGGTTAGTTACTTAAAATAAGGCCAATTCACTTCAAGTAATGGCATCAAATGTTACCAGCTGGTGTAGTGTAAACACTAGTGACGTCACTTAAGCGTCTGTATTTAACTGTCAGTAGTTTCAAGAATTAATGCAGTCATTTACTGAATATTCCTTGTAAAAAAATAAATTTTAAATTAATTATTTATAGGAGATAAGTATTATTATCAGTAAATATACCGATATGCATTACTGACCACCTCCACGGCTAAAAATAGCCCAATCTCGCGGTCACTTTTCCTTTCTTGTCTCCTCACTGGCAAATGGGGGGGGGCGTGGGGAGGGGTGTGTGATGATAGCTGTGTTTATTACAGGGGTATAATTCTCTTTTACGTTATGTTAGACAGGTTTATAATACATTTTTATTATTTTAATATACCGGTAATCTTAATTTGAATCCAGCTTGCCAAACGTAAGTTTCAGTATAAAATAATTAGTGGTAAGACCTTGTGAGTGGCTTACGATGTTTCCATCACCACTCTTGACACACTAAACCACAATATTTAAGAGGTAAGAATTTTATACTTGGTGGTTTAGACGACCCCCTAACTTTGGGCAGATTTTTTTAATGTTCAAATTCCGTCTCATAAGCCGAGATATAAGGTATGTACAAAAGATTTATTATTGTTTATTACTGAATGTCTTTTTTATTGAATTAATGTTTATGTGTGCAAAATGAGCAATACAATTCATTAATAGGTAATACGTAGAATATTAAAACACACGAGGAAATGACACAGCATTGTTTTCGACGATTACAAAACCAGTGACTGACTGGTTCTACATATAAAACTGAAGAAAATAAGACCTTGGTTGTAGCTGTAGTAAAATTAATATGGTTGTTTAAGAAATGTTATTTTATGTTAATAAATGGAACAATAGAAGTAGCTAACGATAATGGTAAAGAAAAAAGAGAGATCACGTATGTAAGTGCGCACACTTGAAAACATATCGTCATTACTCTACATAAGAATATGAAAGCAACACTTATTTACTGCTCATATAAATTGAAGGGTTAAATGTTGTACTCTGTATAGACAAGCAGAGAGAGAGAGAGAGAGAGCAGCCGAACTGCCGGATGTAAACAAACCTTAATTTCCCGCGGCTTTTTTTTTTTTTTAAGGGGATTAGCCCACCCGGGCATAGGTCACTGACCCACATTGGGGCCTGAGGGGCAAAAATTTAATACTCCTGTAATAATAATAATAATTCAGATAAGTAAAAAAACTGCCTATCTACCTATTGGACAAACTAAAATCGTTCTGGACCACGGGAGTTTCCGGACCACAGAATGCCGGACTAGAGAGGTACAACCTGTATAGCATGATTATATTCAAATTAATCTCTATCTTATAAGAATTCCAGCTAGGTAAATTATATTCTCCCTGGTCACTTCTGTGACATTTTATAAACAAAAAACAAAAACTCAATCTAAAGGACATAATTAAACACATAAATACTTCACTAGACCTTCGGCGCCAACTGTCAAACATGTCACTGTCACTTCCTCCCCTCCCTCCTCCTCCTCCCCTCCTCCCTCCCTCCCTCCCCCCAGCCAGGGGTTTGGTGGTTATAGGCTTCAAGTTTTTATCTTATACAATATCACAGACTGAAGTTAGAAGAATATAATTTGCATTTCTGGAATCCTTGCAAGACAGCCAATAATTTGAATATAAACGTCATATATTTTGCACAAGAGAGAAAATTTTTAGCCCTTTGTAATAAAATTAATTAGAACTAAAATTTGTATGTCTAATGCAAACTATAGCATGTATATATTCAAACTAATTACTATCTTGTAAGAATTCCAGCAATGTTAATTACATTTTCCCATGTCAGTTCAGTGACATTTTATAAGAGAAAACTTAGAGTCACTCTTAAGGACAGATAAATAAATAAGCACTAGACCTTGGCATTAACTGTCAAACATATCACCTCACCTTCCCCCCCCCCCATCTTCCCATCAGCTGATCACTAGTAAACAGACCATTTCACATCCCATAATTTTAGCTGTGTTGATTTATGAGTGTTTGTTTAAACATAATACAGGTATCCTACTGTGGAGAGAAACTGCATTTATGGAGCTGGCTTTGCCATCCGCCAACGCATCCTACACAGGCTAACTGAAATGCCTATTAGGATCAATGAGTGCCTCATGATGCTTTGAGTCCCACTGATCACTCGCGTCATGCCTTTTTCATCAGTGCATACGCCCTAACACTGGATGCAGAGGATGACATCAAGGAGGCATTTTATGCCGACCCAGACAGACTGCTAACCTCTATCCCCAGAAAAGATAAGGCTTTGCTTCTTGTTTAGGCAAAGGGTTCGTGACAACACCACTGGCTTTCCATTGACTGAATCATTGTCAGAGAAAGAGATCGCCGAAATGTCCTCATCACCAAAGCCATGCGTGGGTCAGATCACTGCGACACTGATCATGAGCCCGTCAGAGCCAAGCTCTCACATCACATCGCCCCAAAATGGTGAAGGCAGCAAGCCTCCGCAAGAGGTTTTAACACCAAGCGTCTGGAGGATCCAGCAGTTGCACATGCTTTCAGAGAGCAGCTCAAACATGGGCTGATAAACAACCTGACAACAAACAACCCAAATCCCAGTACCGAATGGAATCTTCTCGGCACTGTCATGACAAAAACCTACAGAGAGACCCTCGGCCAGTTCAAAAGAATACACCAGGGCTGCTTTGATGAAAATGACCTGGAAATCAATGTACTCGTCGAAGATAAACCTGCTGCTTTAACTGACTGGCAGAATAGCCCTCAGTCTCGGACCAAAGCGGCGGCTCACCGTGAACCTAGCAAACTAAAGAGTGACTGGTTTAAAAATAAAGCATGTGAAATGCAAAAACTTGCAGATCAACACAAGATGCACAAATTTTTCAATTCCACTAAAGCATTTTATGGGCCAATTACTCATGGCACACCCTCCCTTTGCTCATCCGATGGTAACTCCTTAATTAAAGACAAAGAGGGCACCTGTCAGAACTGGAAAGAGCACTACCATTCACTGGTCAACCAAAACACCAATGTGGATGTCCTGACTACCCAGCAGGTCCCTCAGCATCCAGAGCTGACCCACCTCAGCTATCCTCCATCCCTGGATGAGGTAGCTACTGCCATCAAACAGATGAAAAATAACAAAGCCTCAGGGCCTGATGGAATCCCAGCCAAGGTGTATACAGAAAGAGGATCTCTGCTTACCAGCCATTTCCACTCTCTCCTGGAGAATATATGGGAAAAGGAGGAAATCCCCCTCTTAAAGACGCCTCTATCGTCAATATTTATATGAACAAGGGAGACTGGTCAGACTGGCAACTACCGGCGGATCTCACTGCTGTCCATAGCTGGCATGATTATCTCCCAAGTCCTCCTAAACAGACTTGTTCTTGAGGCGGAAAACTTCCTCCCAGAACCTCAATGTGGCTTTAGACCATCACGTAGCACCACTGCCATGATCTTTGCTGCCCTCCAGATACAGGAAAAGTGCTGAGAACAGCGTTGTGACCTGTACATGGCCTTCATCAACCTAGCCAAGGCCTTTGACTCGGTCAACAGGGAAACCCTCTGGCTGACCCTCAGCCGTTTTGGCTGTCCACCTAATTCATTGCCATTGTGAGCCAACTCCATGATGGCATGAACGACAGTGTGCTGCGCAATGGCACCCAGTCTGAGTTCTTCCCCTTCCAAACGGGGTAAAACATGGATGTGTACTGGCACCAACTCTGTTTTCCATTTTCTTGGCTGCCTTCCTTACTCGTGCCAGTGCCAATCTACCCGGCGGGATGGACATTGAGTACCGGGTGAAGGGGGGTCTTTTCAACATAAGATGACTCCAGGCCGAAACAAAGGTGTTGGCAGCTTCCATTAGTGAACTTCACTATACAGATGACCTTACCCTTGTCACTCACACTGTGCATGTGCACACTTCAGCCTTGAGGTGAATGTAAGGGCTCTAACGAGCGGGATGGTTGTCCGCCGCTCTTTTGCCTGTAGTATCTATGTTAGAGATTTTTCCCACTTTGTGTGAAGTTTTATAGTACCAGTTAGAGCATTTCTTTCTACCAACTCCCTGGCTTCAAATACACATGTTCAGTCTAGTCATCATGGTAATAAAGGAAGGAATGATCCTCAAATCCCATTTTATAAATGAAGACTGGACTGTAAAGTCACAAAGTCAGCTGGCACTGACCTGGGATTGGTCATGAAATCACAAGGTTGCCATTGAAAAGTGATTGGTAAGATTGGCACTGTCTTGTACTCACCTGGTCTGCTTTGAATGGCACTAAGAATTTCAAAGAAGTCTGTTTTTAAGTGTTTTGGTTTGGATGGCATAACTATTCCTGGACTTGTTCCAGCCACTGATATTTTTTTTTTAACTATAGATTTAGTATCAATATTACACGAGTCGCCTAATTCAGTTTTCTGTAAATGAGATATCAAGATCATTCCTATAGTTTTACACTTTTCTCTCAGAGACCTCCAAAACCAGTAATAAAGGAAGAATTACTAGAGGGAGAAAATGATGAAGACCTAAGGAATGATGCCCCAAGGAGATCCAACAGGAGAGCCAGTCTGCCTACAAGGTTAGTATCTTGAGGGTAATGTGTACTGTATTGTTCATGTGTATTTATGGCCTACTTGTCATTTCTCATGGTATGTTGGCCAAGTGGATGGAATACTCTTCTCCTGTCCTAAGGGACACTGGTTTTATTCTGCAGCACCCCTAGTCCACCCAGCTGTATATGGGTACCTAACTACAATTGGAGAAGTGAAGGTGGCAGAGTGAAGTGTCAGGCATATTGCCTCCTTGTGTACCAAAGAGATTGTATAAAGTGTGATGTAGCCACACTGTTCTTAATGGACTAACAGGTGTATGGGACTCCCCTTCATTTTTCAGGCATTTGTCGAGTGACTTGTGAGAGAGATTTTCAGATCTCCGCATGGAAAAGCAAGGATCATTATCACATATGAACTGGTATAGGCCTTAGGAGAGATATCTTGTGCTTATGGTTAATGGGCCCCCATACAACTTCAATCTCAACTAGAATCAATATTAACTTAATATTTTCTTGAATTATTCATTGTAACATTACAGAATCAATGTTATTGTTACAATATTTAATATGTATTCTAGGATCAGTCAGTTATTTCTTAATAAGTAGGCAAGGCATTTACTTGTCAAAGCCCTCCAGGATGAAGCTAAGTTGCTAGCCAAGGCAAAAATGGTGCCACCCTGCTACCCATACATGTCTTGTACAGATTGTAAAGCAAGATTTATCCTCATTTAAACTCCCATCAACAATCTTTTCTGTGTGCATCAATTATTGGGGTACACCTGTACAGTACATGTATTTCCATTTTTTTTTTTACATTGCCGTGTAATGGTGGGAGGCTTGAGGTCCTGTTGATCTGACGATCCACACATGGGGGGGGGGGGCCTAGTTCTCCTTCCTCCTCAAGAAGGAAATGGTTTCCCATACTGGAAAGGTCATCAGGGAGGGATGAGACTAAATGGCTCTCTTGAGCTGTTAGCTTTGAGAGCTGGCTAGGGACATCTTCCCTCTGGCCCAGTCAGCAAGGGCTGGAGAGTAGCACTCCCATATGTTTACAGTGCAGTGGTCCCTCGGTTAACGAGCACAATCCGTTCTAGAAGGTTGCTCGTTAACTGAAAAATTTGTTAACCGAAACCATTGTTTCTATGGGTTTTTGGGTAATTGGTTCCAGCTCACCGAAAATTGCCTAAATTCAACAAAAAAGGTAGAAAAGTGTGTATGTAGAAGGCTCCTGGATGATGATAATGATGTTGATGGGAATTATAATGGGGGTGGAGGACAAGGGAGAAGAGAAGGCATTGGGGTGGAAGAGAAGTCACCCCATGGTGCCATTTCACCCATAAAATTTTAATTCTCTTGGTGTAATTCAAGATTATTTTCTTTAAATCAACACTGCACTGCATTATATATTGTCTATGTAAAATAAATTTCAAAATGACCAATAATTTGCTTGCAAACACAGAAAAAAGCATTTAGTTGAAGAGAGTCTCAAGCAAGATGTTACCTCCACTGAAAGGACACAAAGACTGACGCCTGTATGGTGTATTGAGAGGCTGGATGGCGTGCATAAAACTAGTTTCATTACCTTCAATTATGTTCAATAATTGTTAAAATGACTAAAAAATTTAATATTAAACTTTTAAAATTATTGAATAGTATAAACTTCTTGATATTTGCTAAGATGGTAAGGAATATAAGCCCTAGAACCGATTACTGTATTGGCGGACTAATACTACAGCTGGTGGACCGCCAAATGCAAGCGAAAACATGTTCTGGTCGGCTCGTAAGAAACTCGTTAATCGAGGAATTGCTCGTTAACCGAAGGTAAGAATCTTATGGAAGGTAACTCGTTAACTGAAATCTCGTTAACCGAGGGACCACTGTACATGGCGACCCATAAGGCTGGGAGACATGAATCCTGGAGGTTGTAATCACAGATGAAGATCCTGGAGAGTCTGCTTTAAAGGTACAGGGAAAGTAACATCAATAAATGTTTTTGGGTTATGTTTGCAAGCTCAAATGGTATTTTCTCCCTTTATTAAGAAAATAAACTACAGTGAACCCTCACTTTGCGTGGTCAATTGAACCCACGGAGGCCGCGTAAAGCGAGAAACGCTAAAGTGAACAACATAACATATGGGATTAATTGAAATAGAGACCGGGCCGACCCCCAAACTCCACTTTATCCCGACACAATACCTATGTTCTAGTAAAAATAACATCTTAATTTTATGATGGTACACGCACACAATTAATATTTAAGAGAAATACAGTCGCCAAGTTAATGTCCATTCAAATAATGGACTCAACTCCCCCCCCCCCTCTTCTCACACTCGCTGGCTCTTTCCTCTCTGAGAAATGTTTGGGGGAAAACACTAGATTTTAAGGTATAGTAATAAATAAAAGCTCAAACTAAAGTTAGGATAATATAATTGACATTGCTGGATTCCTTGCAAGACCAGGAATATTTTGAATGTAAATGTCATATATTTTGCACAAAAGATAACATATTTACTCAGAGTAAACAAAATACTTACATTAGATCTAAAATTTGTATGTCTAATGCAAAATCTATGATGTTTATATTCAAAATGATCATCAAATTGTAAGAATTCCAGCAATGTAAATTATATTCTGGCTGGGTAATTTGTATGAATTTTATGAGCTAAAACAAATATCTTCAGTTAATAAAAAAAAAAAAAATATTCTCACGACGCTATCTGTCAATCAAAATACCCCACCTTGCCCCCCCCCCTTCCCACAACGCCAGCTGGGTCGGTCGGCCCCTCCCTTCCCCCCACATTCCCTCCCTACCAGAGAAATGTTTGGGAGAAAACAGAATATTAACCTTTTTAGTAATAAATAATACCTTAGACTAAAGTTAGGATAATATAGTTCACATTGCTGGATTCCTTGCAAGACCAGGAATATTTTGAATATACACGTCATATATTTTGCACAAAAGATAACATATTTGCTCAGAGTAAACAAAGTATTTACAGTAGATCTATAATTTGTATGTCTAATGCAAAATCTATGATGTTTATATTCAAAATGATCATCACATTGTAAGAATTCCAGCAATGTAAATTATATTCTGGCCGGGTAATTTGTATGAATTTTATGAGCTAAAACAAATATCTTCAGTAAATAAACAAAATATACTTGCCCAAATACTATCTGTCAATCAAAATACCCCACCTCCCCCCTCTTCCCACCTCCTCCCTGGGTCCCTCCCTCCCTCCCTCACCCCCACCTTCCCTCCCTACCAGAGAAATGTTTGGGTTATAACAGTATATTTACATTTTTAGTAATAAATAATACCTCAGACTAAAGTTAGGATAATATAATTGACATTGCTGGATTCCTTGCAAGACCAGGAATATTTTGAATATACACATCATATATTTTGCACAAAAGATAAAATATTTGCTCTGAGTAAAGAAAATACTTGCATTAGATCTATAATTTGTATGTCTAATGCAAAATCTATGATGCTTATATTCAAAATGATCATCAAATTGTAAGAATTCCAGCAATGAAAATTATATTTTGGCTGGGTAATTTGTATGAATTTTATGAGCTAAATAAAAAAATTATACTTCACCCGCGTATATGAGTAGATGCACTGCGTAAAGTGGGATTCCGGTTCTGGCACGGTACAGCGTAAATGTAGAAACGTAGAAACGCGTAAAAAAACACCAACCGTGTAAAGCAGGGTATTACTGTATTGCCCACAATAATTAGGATATCACTGTATTTAACACTGAGCATTATTAGGGGTGAAGCGTATTTGTAGCAAGCTTCGTGAACACTTTTGATGTGAATGAGAGACAGATAGGAACTGAAGTAATCAGTGAATAAACTGATGACCCTGCTGGACAGCTGTGCAGTTTTGCTGTGGCAGGATCTACACTCTGATATTGATTAAAGTAAAAAAAAAAAAAGCCATAAGCGGGTGGGAATTTTGTTGCTTCAAGTCAACATTGCGAGAACTCAGTACATTTCTTCACAGGACACTACCTACCATCTGAAAGTACGGTCCTTTAGCCTTAAAATGCATCCAAAATGAATGCTGAATATCAAAAAACAACAAAGTTATGCTTGTTAGATGTTGGAAAAACTTTAAATGCGATTTTCTCGGCTTTCAAATTTTGGCGCAAGTTACCCTTATGATGCGGGGGGCCTCGTATAATCACGAGTCTAATATAAAAAGAGAGGTGGAAATTTCAAAATAAAGTGGTGTAAAATAAATGCAGTGTGTGATATGTCTCCCAGCCCCCTCAGAGATCGTGGCAATGTTGTATTTTCAAGGCCAACACTAAACTACTTGGAAAGGAGCTGCTATAATATAACAGCTCCTTTCCAAGTGATACTACCTATGAATCAGTCAACCTGAATTTTAGAAATTACTTTAGAAATCATTATCTAGCTTTTCCAGCAAAAAGCAGAAATGATTTTTTGGGTAACCATAGGGGGTACATATCTATGTTTATTATATAGAAATCACTTATTTTAGGGGTGTGCTAATGGTGCGCTACCTATGAACCCAGGCCGTAGTTACACTAGCATTTACCCTGCCTTTGAACATTGTTATCTGTGCTTTACTATATTGCTCTGTATATTATCGATCACTGTGCATCGTTCCCATTGCTGTTCATCACTATTATTGTTGTGATTTGGGCATGTTATTGAGTATACTGCACAGACTGTTCATTACCCAATACTACTGTGATATTGTGTACTAAAGTGATTGCTCCTCCCTCCCCCCTCTGTTCTTATCGGCTAACAGGTAGACCAGGTAAAAACTGTTAATTGTATTCCCTTATGTTTTTCACCTTATGATAATTATTTTTTTTATTGAAGAGTTGGGGGCATGTAAGGCAATAAAAAAATTGTGATATAATAATAAAAATAATTCTATATACGTTAGTATATTGGATAGGACCTAAAAGAAAGCGTAAGGCATGAAAGAATTGAAAAGGATCGCGCCTAATTAAAACCTGTTTTGCTCCACCCTTTTTAAGTGGGCGCCATCCGATTTCATTAGCCATTGGTGACTTTGGTGTAACAATATTGATAATTACTCAAAGATGATTAAAACATTAATATCATTGCTCATAAGATACTTTAAATAAGGGTGAACAAGTTGATTACAGTTCAGTTCTGTAAGTGCAAAAATTAAGACTTAAACGAACCTGAAACTCGTCGTATTTCTTGCACAAACATGCGAACTTAGCCGCGAGAGAAGATGTCCTGGAGAAATTACCTTCACGGCCCGATTTTTTATGTTATTCTTAATTATTGTTGACCGATGGACTTTTTTTCCTTTTTTGGTCTTTCTTTTCATAATATTATATTTTCTTCACTATTTCTTTCCATATTGTGTCGAAATAACAGTTCTCCTAATTTTGTTTTCTGAAGACTGTGTTGTACAACAGTTATTCCCAAGACGCGGTACATTGTCAAATTTTTTAATGACAGGCCGGGAAAGCGAATGTGTTAGCTATTCCGTGCATCTTAAAACGCCCTACAATAAACGCCTATAATAAACCTAGATATGTACCCCCTATGGTTACCCAAAAATTAATTTCTGTTTTTTGCTTGAAAAGCTAGATAATGATTTCTAAAGTAATTTCTAAAATTCAGGTTGGCTGATTCATAGGTAGTATCTTATATAGTGGCTCCCTCTCTAAGTGGCCTAGTGTCGGCCTTGAAAATACAACATTGCCACAATCTCTGAGTGGGCTGGGGGACATATAGTATCACATTTGGCATTTATTTTACTACACTTAATTTTGTTATGTCCACCGTATTTTAATATTAGACTTGTGATTATATGATACTGGATACAGTGGATAGGCAGATAAATAGAAATTTGAAATTCAAACATACTTTTTTTTTTATTGATTACATGTGGCAATTGTAAATGGAATGCAACTTAGAGAAAGGCCTCTGCTCCACAGCAAACGTGCCACGGTGAGTTTCAGACATCACTTACATAATATAACTTGCATTTACATAATTCTACACTTATTATACTACTTATTGTGCTCAAATATGTACAGTAGATGTAATTCACCGAAGCAATTTTTAGGAGTCGGCACTTGATGTGTGCTATTGGGTAAGGTGGTGATGGTGGCAGAGGTAGACAGGGCTCCCTCCCACCTGTGCCTCGCTGCTATATCTCGAATCCTCCTTTACCACCCGAGCGCCCACCCATCCATCCAACCCACCCCTACCTTTATGCTACTGCCCATCATTTTCTCATCACGCCCTCACCCACCCATATACTGTACACCCACAATGCCCTCCCAGTAGAGATCCCCATTTTTTTTTACTGCCCTCCTGAACTTTTCCCAGTGAGTTGATGATCACTAAACCGAACAATTGCAGATAGTTAAATAACTGTGGGTGTTAGAAATTTTAAATCAGTAAACTGATTATCGCTGAATGAATGATCGCTAAACAGCGCATCGTTGTATATGGGAAAAGTGTTGCTAATCTTCTTATTAGAAGCTGATACAGTATTTTAATTAGTAGCTAGCCTTTTGATAGCTTTTCATTGGTTCATAGCTAACACACTGTTGTTAGGAATAAGTTTACTGTACTGTATGCTTTAATAATGTGGACTTTTGCTAGCTCAATAATGTTGATATCCAACATCCAGTATGTGTTATTAAATAGATTTTCAGGGTTAATTCATCATTTCTTATTTGTGTTCAAATATACAAAGTGGTTTGATATATGCAATGAGTAAATTGAAATAAGTCTTACAAGGTACATTTTCATGAATTTTCATTACCATGAGTGAAGCTTTGGAAAAGTAAAAATTCATTATGGTAGAAATGCAATACTGTATAGTGTACAAAGTGTGGGGGACAACACTATGTTTTAATTTCCATAGAAAAAGCAAATTCAGTATGAAATAGTCACTACTGTACAGGAAAGTCATTAATTTTTATTGTACTGTTTAAGCTGTTTAACTCTCACAAATTGTAGCGACCTGTAACCTATAATTAATATCTAGTTTATTTTAATAAATACAGGATAACTATTTATTAGATACTATTCACATATAAGTCAATGATAATTATTAATCCCTCGTTTGCTACCAGATACCGGGATTCCATCGCCGGACGAGATTTTGAAAAACTTATGAATGAATCTGGTGTAAAAGAGGAACTGGAAGATATAGATGATTTTGATGATGCAGACTACAAACACCAGGGTATGTCTATGCCTTCTGTCCTAGGGATCATAGAAAAAGAAGAAAACATGGATGGTGAAAGAAATACAAGCTTGGGCAAAATTGGGGAAGATGGTGCAAGTATTGTCATTGCTCCAGACACATCAGGACCTCCATCAGATTTGCCAGTGTCTGTCAACATTGAAGTCGACTTCCAAGATGGTAGGATGGAAATTAATTTTCAGAATAGTGTATAAGGATCTTTTATCTACAGTAGACTCGCAACTTATGCGTATTTTTCTTACGCGATTTCAACTACACTATATGCTGATTACCCTGGTGGTTAGGTTACAATTTCCAATTTCAAACTCAAAATTTAAAAAACGGGTCAAAAGCGCGCCAAACGCTGGCCCGCCAAACGCTCCACCCCCGCCATCCCACCTCTCTGTCTTCAGTTGCCGCATGGGTATTGTCGGAGTAACACCTGCCTCTCATGTGTGTCAATTTAGTGCACTTAAACATCTCTCCTACTCGTTCATAATGACCAAATGTACAGTAGGATCTCATGTTTCGTGACTAATTGGTTCTGGTTTTCGTGTCGCGAAAGTTAAATCGTGAAATGAGTGACCTTGAAATAAATATAAATAAGCCTAGTCTATTCTGCAGTGTCACCCAAACCCCTCTATAATGACCTACAACCCACCAAGAAAATGACATTACAGTATTGTATTCATACATATTATATTGTACATATTGTTGATAACAATATTTATATACACATACTGTAGAATAACTTACCTTGATGGAATCAGTGAAATGCTTAACGGTGTTGGTTGATGGGTTCCGAGGCAGGGAGGGCTGGTTACTGCTTCCTTCCTGCTCCCTCCTCTACACCTCCTCTAACCTCAGCATCAAGTTCCTCAAAGTCTTGAGGTAGCTGTTCCACCAGTAAGTCACCCAACAATTCAATATCATCATCGGTGGTGCCATCATCATCTCGTAAAGCGATGTTTGCCAAGGCATTAACAGGCTGGGCCTTGCACAGGTACCAAGTAATAAGGGCCTGCTGACGAGCATTAACACGGGACTTGTACATGGCCTTATATTCCTCCATACCCTTATCAAGGGCAGAGCACATAAGGTTCGGAGGAAGAGGCCTGGTATCGTATTCTTCTAGCTGTTCACTGAGATGTGCGATGTTTGTCAGTCAGCTGGTGTGTTGTAGATTCACCAGGCTTAACGTCATACTCTTGTGTTGGTTGCTGTTCTTCTTGTTCTTCATCATCCTCTAACATTTTTTCAATTGTTGGTTGCTGCTGATGTTGACCAACGATTTCTTGCAAATCGTCAACCTGAACATCTAAAAATCCCGGTGCTGGGACTGATCGCGCTGCCTCCACCTTGTCCATTAGTGTTGCCGCCATGGACTGCCTCTCTCCATGTGCTGCGGTCTGTTCTGTCCCACTTATCTCTGAGTTAGCTAACAAAGGCTTCCATGCGTGTAGCACCGTTGCAACATTAATCTTACGCCATGCCTCAACAATTCTGTCCACTGCATTTTAATATTATATTTCTTCCAAAATTCACAAACTGATAAAACTTCACGGTTGCAGGGTGGTGAGGTGCTAGGAGTCAGGCCATCTACCATCTCCTCCTCCTCCTCCTCCTCCTCCTCCTCAGCTGGTAGAGCCTGGTCACCGTCATCGAGTTCTGCCTCAATTTGTTGTAACTCAACTAATGAGTCTGTCTGTTGACAAAAGTCTTTATACAGTGACTGATAGTAGAACAGTTTAACATTACTGATGAATTCGTAGTCAAGTGGCTGCAGAAGCGATGTGGTGTTAGGAGGAAGGAAGATATATTGTACATTAGGGTGGCATCCAATTAGAAACTTAGAGTGTCCAGGAGCATTGTCCATCACCAGGATCACTTTGAAGTCAATGTTGGGCGTCAGGAACAAAGTGCTTGTCAAACCAATCGGTGCATAAAGACATTGTAATCCAAGCTTTCTTGTTAGACGTAAAATAAACATTGAGCTGCGACATATTGGCATGACGGTAGGCTGTAGGACGGGTAGCATGGTTAACAACCAGGGGTTTCATCAAGAAATCTCCACTTGCATTAGCTGTGAATAAAACTGTAATCCTGTCTTTTGAAGTCCTTACACCCCTTGCCTGTTTTTCATCCTTGGCAATGAAAGTGGTCTTAGGTGAGCGCTTCCAGATAATGCCAATTTAGTCACAATTGAAGATCTGGTCTTGGCAATAACCACCTTCTTTCACAAGAGCTTGAAAGACAGGTGGATATTTTTCTGCTGCTATAACATCAGCCGATGCACTCTCCCCATGGTAGTGGGTAAACTTGACTTCATAACGCTTCTTAAAGGCAGTCAACCAACCAGCAGAAGCATTGAACGGTGGTGGAGAGTCAATACATTTCTTCTGTGGAACTGCAGCATAATAAACACGTGCCTGATGCCTTATCTGTGGCCCAGACAGGTCGCCTTGCTCACGGTTTCTTCTTTCCACCCACTTGTGAAGGTAATGTTCTGTGATAACTAACAGTAGGTTTCGTTGTGAAGTATCGGAGAACATCTTGCTACTTGAAAATCTTGAAAATATATTCACAGAAGCAATTAAGGCTTCCTTGTTCTTCTTAAGGGAACGTATGGTTGATTCAGGGCAGTTGAACCTACACATAATTTCACAGGTACAAGCACCACTTTTGATCTTTTCAAGCATCTCTCGTTTTATTTCAAGAGTGTATTTCCTCTTCTTGACCCCCTTACGGTAGTCATGCTTGGCTTGGGGCTTTCCTTGTTGACCTTCTCTACGGCCATCATTACCACCAGAACCGTTCCCAACATTTACATTACGCACTTCACTCATCGTTAATACACAAGAATCGCCAATACACAAGAATCGTTAATACACAAGAATCGCCAATACACAAGAATTGTTAATACACAAGAATCGCTAATACACAAGAATTGTTAATACACAAGAATCGCTAATACACAAGAATCGTTAATAGTTAAACAAGAATCTCGCAAAACGTAAGCACAATGGGTTATATAATCCAAGGTCACTGCACCGCTCACTCATTCAAACTAACTGCCGTTATGCTGTAAACAAAAAACACCATGACAATGCGCGCTGTCCACTCAACAATGACTCGCAAAACTGGTAATGAAAATCGCTATTCTTGAGATGCTGAAAATTTTAAAGGTGATGCGAAACATATGAATCATGAATCTAAAACTCACTAAACTTGAGATCCTACTGTACTAAATAATTATTAAAATTTTTATGTGTAGAGCAAACTATAGCATGTTAATATTAAACTTAATCACGATCTTACAAGAATCCCAGCAATGTAAGTTTTGTTCTCCCAGGACAGTTCAGTGACATTTTATAAGCGAAAAATTTAGTCACTCTAAAGAGTAAATAAAAAAAATACGCACTAGATCTTCGGCGCCAACTGTCACAATACATCACCTCACCTCCCCTTCCACCTCCCTCCCTCCCCCTTATGTTCCCAGCCAATTCTAGTGTATATGTACGTATATATAGTGATTTTAGGGCTATTTAGGGGATTTTTAGGAGTGTTTCTGAGTTTACGCATTTTTTGGCTTTACACGAGGTCCCAGGAACGTAACCCTCACGTAAGTTGCGAGTCTACTGTATTTGCTAAATATATGATTTAATTTCAGGAAAGTAATCTCTCTCTTTTCATTACTCCTTTTTTATGAATCAGAAGAGTGAGACTGGGACTAGAATAGAATATTACATTCCCACATTTTAAAAGGTGATATCCTACATTAGCTTAATTTAAAACTTATCACTACAGAACTGTTCGATATATTAAACTGTTTAACTTCAGCCAATGGTGAGATCATTGTTTCAGCTTCTCAGCAGGCTTAATCTCCTCGATATTTTTGTTTTGTAAAGCAGATCCAGATCCAGTTAGGCATGGAATGAAAGCTTGCATGGGAAGCAATGATCTTGATCATGGGCATCTGCAAGGGGTGCACTTGTACCCCCCTCCCCTTGGAAAATGAGAAATGTTCTTTTTTCCGCAGTCCTTGTTCACAATACAGGCAGTCCCCGACTTACGACAGGGTTAGAGACCCAAATCCTGGTCGAAAATCGAATTGGTCGAAAATGCCAAAATAATACATAGAAAATCTAAAATGGGTGTCTCTTTTTCTTCTCAGCACCACAAAACTCTTACTTTTAAGCTTGCCAGCTATTTTAAAGGGAATTACAAAGTAAAATTATGTCAGTACACAGCGCAATCACTAACGTCGGGACTCGAAAATACGTAATTTGGTATGACTGGGGCGGTTGTATGTCCGGGTGGTCGTAAGTCGAGGAGTACCTGTGTGTGTATGATATAACATGTTTATAAGTAAACTTTTTGTTCTTTAATGTTCTCACAACGGTCACTTGTAAGCCTACCAGACAATTCCTCTCATTGAATTACGGTGTCATTGGCAAGAGCGACAACTGGTGCCTGGGCCTGGCTGGCTGACTCGGGTAAGACCATCATGATGTCAACATCACAGAGGAACCATGTATACCTGTGGTTAAGTCATGATGAAGCCACAATGACAACTTATCAAAACTGACTGTACATTATTTTACAGTTAGTTAAATTAGCAATTTTCAGAAATACTTTGCATATTGTAACATAGCTTATGGATAACTAATTGTAGGTTCTTTTTTCAATTTTTGAAAACTAGTACTGTATAATATTTGGAGAATTGCATAATTTGTATAGTACAGTACAATACAACAAATAATTATAAACAATATAATTTTTGATAATACAAATACAGTAGAATCCCAGTTATACCATATCTGGGCAGCTGGTAGATTCAACTAACCAGCACCAAAATTAAATAATAATAAAAATTCCTCTAAAAGCAGTGAGAATCATAAATTTGAATACTGCACGCAACAGGAAATAGCTGCCTTATTCATTGCTATGATAAACAATAAAATCAATACATAGCATATCATAAAATACAATATTTGTAGCACATATTTTATGGACAAAAAAAGTAGCTCCTTCCACACTCAAACCATTCTCTGATGCCACACAGTTCAAGCAGTCAACCAGCTGAGTCACAGATTTGTGGCTGCCGTGCTAGATGTGTGTATGCTGTGCTGTTATGTAGGAAGGGAGTGAAGCTATGCAGTTATAACCCAGTAATCCACCGCCTCATAACATATTTACAGTGGGTATCCAGATTTAGTGATCGTTTCATACCATCTAGCGACCGCTAAACTCGCAAACTGATAAACTCGAGATACTTAATGACCATGCTTTGTTCCCAGCCCAAAGCCAATGTCCATTTTTTTTTCAGCCCATTTATAGCCACAATCGTGCAGTTTTGTTAATCCAAAAAATACAAATATTGTAATTATTCATGCAAAAGGTTAATAAAACATTTTATGCTCACTAAATAGAAGCTTTAACGAATTACGCCTAATGCTGCTCTTCCCCTAGTCTTGGATCTTCTGACACAAAGCCTCCAAAATCATTTCCAGGGTCCATTGGGGCTATTTGTTGCATATCCTCCATATCATCCTCTTCTTCGTCACTAGATACAGGTGGAGGTGTAGGTTCCTTGGAAAGGTTACTGGTCATGAAACTTGTTATGAGAGCATGCTTGCAAGCTTTTGTACATTTGTTGAGCTGCTCTTTGTAGTTGCTCATAGTTTTAACAAGCCTTCTATACTTTTATTTTATTAATATTCATCACCATCATTTTTGTTAAGCAAAATCTTTAACTGCTCAATGAGTGCAAAGATGTCAGTCAGCTGTCGAGTTGTCATGTTGCCTCTTTCCACTTCTTCTTGTTGTTCCTCCCTTTCTGCCCTCTCTTCGAAGTCTTCATCCTTGATCATCTCTTCAATGTTCATGTCCTCTGCACCGATGAGTTCCCTCACATCTTCAGGCTGCAACTGGTTGTATCGAGAAACCTGCACTGCTCTCGCTGCCTCCTCCACAGCTTCGATCGCTGCCTCAATTGTCTACCTTTCGCCCTGCTTCACCTTGGGCAACAAAATGGCAGACAAATCCCTGCCTGGCAGTGCATTTCTCTGTCTGTGATGAATTGTTGCTAATGTTATTTCCTTCCAATGCTCCACCGTTATAACCACACCCTTCTTAATGTCAAATTCTTTGTAGAACTTAATGGCCTTTGATGTCTGTTTTGTGCTTGTGTTATCTTCCTCTGCCTCTGCCCATTCTGTCTCACCTGCCTCTGAATCATCTGCTTCTGCCTCTCCTTTAGCCTGTGCTTCTGCCTCTTGATCAGACTTATCCTCCACCTCTTGCTCAATTTCTTTAATGATGTCTGGGATGTCAGTTGCCTAATCAAATTTCTTCATTATTTTTTCTTGATACGCCAACTTTACATTAGCAATGATCTCTTGGTCCAATGGCTGCATAATAGACGTTGTACTGGGAGGCTGGAATACCTCCTCACATGCAGGGGGTTGTCCTTGGAGAAAATGAGGATGACATGATGCATTCCTCTGGCAGTATGCCTTGGCATCGGGAATGAAGTGATAATCAAACCACTCAATAAATATACAGAACTCATCCACCCCTTTTTAGTCTTCATCCAGTAGACACTAATCTTGTCCATATCACCGTGCTGATAAGGTCGTGGTTTGGCTGCTGAGTAAAGAACAAGAGGTTTCATTTTACAGTTGCCTGTTGAGTTTACTGTAAAGAGCACCATTCAAAGATCTTCTTAAGTTGCTTGCCACATCAGCTCTCACTGCCTCACCATGGATGTTGCTGGTATTCATTGCATGTCTCTTCTTAAACTGCTAAAACCACCTACTGAAGCAACAAACTTGGGTGGGTTATGAATCTTTAATTTTTTTGTGACAGCTCCACAAATTTCAAGCACCTTCCTTTCTCACTCCACAGGATGAAACAGCTTCATTTTTCTTTGCCGTAATGTCTAAAAAGCATTTCAAATAGTGTTCAATAGTGACCATAAGCTTGCTGGTTGTAATGTGTGCTACAGAAGCAACAGTACCACTTCTTACAGCATACAAAAACTGCTTTATCTGCTCTTCCTTTGCTCTTATGCCCCATCATAGACCCATTCACTCCATATAACTTAACCACTGCAGTAAGACGCATACCACATTCAAGTTTATCCTAAATCTCTCCTTTCTCCTTGAGACTAAGCAGCTTCTTCCCAAGACATTTTGGTCATCTTCCTTTCCCACTTATAGGCTGTTTTCCACTCCTACTGGGTCCTGGTTGTGCGTCAGCCATCGCAAAGTTACACCGTAAAGGGAGAGGTGATCACTAACTCAAACAGCGTGCGTGACTAACTGGCGAGAAATTAAAAAACAATGGCTGCGTGACATCATGAGTGTAAGCACATGGCCGTTATATTAGCATTATGTGCTAATCTAGCAAACAGTGGTGCCGAATTTGAGATTTGGGTAATTTTAGCTTGATCGCTAAACTCCTGAATCGCTAAACTCGTATAACGCTTCACTCAAGTATCCACTGTACTTACCACATTTGCTCTTAATTTTTCTAATTTATAGTTTATATTATCTTTTCCACATTTCTAAGCCACATTTGAATATTTTGATTATTTTTCCACAACTTTTATAGTTTCATTACAAGTAACAATATACATGCCAGCCAGACTGACGAGTTGGTGATGTAGTTATACACACACATGCTCTTCATTTTCTTATTTTATAGTTTTATATTATACTGTATTTTATTTATTCTCAGCCTTATTACAGTGGTCCCTCGGTTAACGAAATTTCGGTTAACGAATTACCTTCCATAAGAATCTTCAAATCGGTTAACGAACAAAAATTTGATTAACAAAATCCTTAGGAAAATCATGTTTTGTTGTGAGCATCAGCTGAGGGGGTACAGTACTCAGCCAATTCAGTAATCTGTTCTAAGCTTAAATTCGTTTCCAATGGAGTAAATACCCTGTATCAATAAATTTGAGCTTTTTAATATTTTTTAATATTTTATATTAAAATTATTAGTTATTTTATCATTTATTTAACATATTGATAATATATGCAGTACAGGGAACTAGTTAGTTGTGCACCCAACAGATGCGTGGGTCGGTCACCAGGCATCAGTCTGGCTTTGTTTTCTGTGGAGAGAGCACCTATTTTGTTGGTGTCTTGAATATTTTTTCATTTTTCATTGAAATTACTGTATTGGTCATTCTGAACTTTAGTTAACATATTGATAATATATAGTGCAGTGGTGATTTAAAGAAAATAGTCTTGAATTACACCTAGTGAACTTAAAATTTTATTGGTGAAATGAGGTATCAAGCATGGGTCCACTGAGGGTGATTTTTCCTACATACCAATTCCTTCTTTTCTCCCTTCTCCTCCACCCCTACTTCTAATTCCCATCATCATCATCAACCAGGAGCCTTCTACATACACACCTCAAAGTAAGTGTACTTTACTGCATTTTTTTTGTTTTTACTTTGTATGTACTTCTCGGTGAGCTGGAACCAATTACCCAATATCCCATTGAAACAATGGATTCGGTTAACGAAATTTTCGGTTACTTGAGGGATTAACGACCTTCTCAGGCAGGTGTGTTGGAACACCCCCCTCCCCCTCTCTCTCTCTCTCTCTCTCTCTCTCTCTCTCTCTCTCTCTCTCTCTCTCTCTCTCTCTCTCTCTCTCTCTCTCTCTCTCTCTCTCTCTCTCCTCTCTCTCTCTCTCTCTCTCTCTCTCTCTCTCTCTCTCTCTCTCTCTCTCTCTCTCTCTCTCTCTCTCTCTCTCTCTCTCTCTCTCTCTCTCTCTCTCTCTCTCTCTCTCTCTCTCTCTCTCTCTCTCTCTCTCTCTCTCTCTCTCTCTCTCTCTCTCTCTCTCTCTCTCTCTCTCTCTCTCTCTCTCTCTCTCTCTCTCTCTCTCTCTCTCTCTCTCTCTCTCTCTCTCTCTCTCTCTCTCTCTCTCTCTCTCTCTCTCTCTCTCTCTCTCTCTCTCTCTCTCTCTCTCTCTCTCTCTCTCTCTCTCTCTCTCTCTCTCTCTCTCTCTCTCTCTCTCTCTCTCTCTCTCTCTCTCTCTCTCTCTCTCTCTCTCTCTCTCTCTCTCTCTCTCTCTCTCTCTCTCTCTCTCTCTCTCTCTCTCTCTCTCTCTCTCTCTCTCTCTCTCTCTCTCTCTCTCTCTCTCTCTCTCTCTCTCTCTCTCTCTCTCTCTCTCTCTCTCTCTCTCTCTCTCTCTCTCTCTCTCTCTCTCTCTCTCTCTCTCTCCTCTCTCTCTCTCTCTCTCTCTCTCTCTCTCTCTCTCTCTCTCTCTCTCTCTCTCTCTCTCTCTCTCTCTCTCTCTCTCTCTCTCCTCTCTCTCTCTCTCTCTCTCTCTCTCTCTCTCTCTCTCTCTCTCTCTCTCTCTCTCTCTCTCTCTCTCTCTCTCTCTCTCTCTCTCTCTCTCTCTCTCTCTCTCTCTCTCTCTCTCTCTCTCTCTCTCTCTCTCTCTCTCTCTCTCTCTCTCTCTCTCTCTCTCTCTCTCTCTCTCTCTCTCTCTCTCTCTCTCTCTCTCTCTCTCTCTCTCTCTCTCTCTCTCTCTCTCTCTCTCTCTCTCTCTCTCTCTCTCTCTCTCTCTCTCTCTCTCTCTCTCTCTCTCTCTCTCTCTCTCTCTCTCCCTCTCTCTCTCTCTCTCTCTCTCTCTCTCTCTCTCTCTCTCTCTCTCTCTCTCTCTCTCTCTCTCTCTCTCTCTCTCTCTCTCTCTCTCTCTCTCTCTCTCTCTCTCTCTCTCTCTCTCTCTCTCTCTCTCTCTCTCTCTCTCTCTCCTCTCTCTCTCTCTCTCTCTCTCTCTCTCTCTCTCTCCCCTCTCTCTCTCTTCTCTCTCTCTCTCTCTCTCTCTCTCTCTGCGCGCTTGTCTATACAGAGTACAACATTTAACCCTTCAATATATATGAGCAGTAAATAAGTGTTGCTTTCATATTCTTATGTAGAGTAATGACAATATGTTTTCACATGTGCGCACTTAGGCCCTAATGCAAGATCAGCCGTGGTGTACACCATGCCATGGTATCCCGGCGGTCGTAATACAATGGAGTGAAAATTTTGTGATTATTCAAGATGGGCCATGGTGGTACCCGACTGTCGTTTGTTGTTACTACGTCATCGTAGTGTAGTCATGTGTACCAACTGGCGGAAGACTTGGGGGTTGGTATGCTTGCACCCTGAAAACGCTGTCAGTGGCACGATACGTTTGCTCTTGCTACACGATTTACGAGCATAAAAAACTTGAATCCCAAGCTAAGGTGCACCTCATTTTCCTATTTTCTTGGATTTTAAGCCAATTCTGGGAATAAAATAAGATTATTTACAGTGAATATAGGTAAATAAAGCCTTTCTCGGAATAAAATACGATTATTTACAGTGAATATAAGTAAATAAAGCCTGTGACAACCATAAAAATGTAGGAATTGAGTGTAATATCTGTTCCTTTCTTCTTTATCCTTATTAAATCTGACAATAAAGTTTTAAGTTTTTCATGAACTTGGGGTTGGGTGAGTGTAATAAAGAAAACTATGGCCTGTTCTGTGGATCAAGTCAGTAGAATGTACCAAAGTACAATATTAGGTATTATAATTTTGTTATTACAGTGATGAACTCAGTGTACAGATGAATTGGGATAAAATTTTGAAAAAATATCACCATAACTGTTAGTTTTCTATCAAACAGGAAATTATTTTTATACCAAAATTTTTACTTTCATATTATACAAGGCCAGTTATCTACAAGATATGAAAACTTGAGATAATGTTTCCTCCTTTTCTCCACCTGATTATAGTAATGCAATAAATACCCTTTCAAAACAACAAGACTTGAACACTTTCCCAATGTCAGGAGTAAAAATGTATACAATATGTTAAGACATGACTAAACCAGAAGTCGGAGAAAAGTCTCTGCTGTTTAAAAAGTCTTTTATTTGGGAAAATATTACATGTAAATACTGTTTATGGATCCTCACCAGAGAGCCTTCATATAGTTAGTGTACAGACATTTGTTTACAAGGCATATACTCAACTATTATGGAAATGAATACATGTTAGGTTAGATTAGGTTCATCCTGTGAGCAAATGTCATGGAACCCATATACTACAGTAGGTACAGTCATGAAATTCTAACATCTAATCAGAGACTAATAATGTTAAACATAGAACAAGATGATAATTAAATGGTTTAAAAATATCCTCAATACAGTCTGCAATGTTAATTGAAAATCATTCCTGCATTTTTTAATGTTTAATATAAACTGTAATAATAATAAGGATAAAAATACAATGATAATGCTTATTTCAGAATACTATAGCCTTTATTAAAAGCAGGATATGTTATAATATATGGATGATCAAGAGTAAAGTATTTTAAAAGAAAAATCATCCACAAATTTCACAAATAAATTAATACGTAATATCCTCGCATGTATGCAGAGTGTAAAATAAAAAAAAAATACTAATAATTAAGGCATACAGTACGTTATGATTTCTCCAAGGTATATGTTCAGAAAATTCCAGAAACTGCATTTTTTCTGGTCTGAGTAATTTGGGAATTTTACGGAAAGTCTCCAAATTTTTTTGTTCCGAGTCTGGGAACCAGTTCCGAGGTTAGGTTAGAAAGCAAATTCCAAAATCTTCCCTGGAACCGGAAAAATTCCCCGTCAATCAAATGATACCAAGATTTATTTCTTCAGTATTGGTGAAAGGTGAATAGTCAGCTGTGTCTCTACCTGTAAGTGAAAATAAAGTCATTAATATTGTGTTAGTTAAATTTGTAAATTCTGAAACATGTATATTTATGAAGGTTAATATTTATAAGTTTCCAACATCTAAATATTGAGGGTAATTTTGTCTGTTAAAAAAAAATAAAAATAAAAAATTCCATAGGAAACTCAGATTTGTTTGGTTTGATATGCAACACACACTAAAAAAATTATTGTTTTTTCTCATGTACTGTAGTGTATATTGTTATGGTGATTCCAAGACTTTGATCCTTTTTTTTGGAGAAATT
Source organism: Homarus americanus (assembly GCF_018991925.1). Lineage (NCBI taxonomy): Eukaryota > Metazoa > Arthropoda > Malacostraca > Decapoda > Nephropidae > Homarus > Homarus americanus. The sequence goes on from NW_024729259.1 coordinate 9,781,263, forward strand.
CATAGAACAAAAATTATAAGCCCTTTAAAATTTTAATGATCTATATAAAAATGTTAACCTAACCTTCCTAACTTAACCTAACTGGAAACTGACTTAACTATCATAAAATAAAGTATGCTGTCTTTCATATTTTAAAGGTTGGATTGAGGACAAATTCACTTACCGTATATCTCGGCTTATAAGACGGAATTTGAACATTAAAAAAATCTGCCCAAAGTTAGGGGGTCGTCTAAACCACCAAGTATAAAATTCTTACCTCTTAAATATTGTGGTTTAGTGTGTCAAGAGTGGTGATGCAAACATCGTAAGCCACTCACAAGGTCTTACCACTAATTATTTTATACTGAAACTTACGTTTGGCAAGCTGGATTCAAATTAAGATTACCGGTATATTAAAATAATAAAAATGTATTATAAACCTGTCTAACATACCGTAAAAGAGAATTATACCCCTGTAATAAACACAGCTATCATCACACACCCCTCCCCACGCCCCCCCCATTTGCCAGTGAGGAGACAAGAAAGGGAAAGTGACCGCGAGATTGGGCTATTTTTAGCAGTGGAGGTGGTCAGTAATGCATATCGGTATATTTACTGATAATAATACTTATCTCCTATAAATAATTAATTTAAAATTTATTTTTTTACAAGGAATATTCAGTAAATGACTGCATTAATTCTTGAAACTACTGACAGTTAAATACAGACGCTTAAGTGACGTCACTAGTGTTTACACTACACCAGCTGGTAACATTTGATGCCATTACTTGAAGTGAATTGGCCTTATTTTAAGTAACTAACCATAAAAAATACAAAAAGTAAAAAAAAGATCAAAAGTGAGAAATAATATACTGTATGTATGTTGTGTTGTCAAAGTTAGAGGAACAATTCAAACTGCAATTGTGTGTAAATGAGGCAGAAAGTCAGGTCAGCGCTGAACCTGGGACTTGGCCACAATTTTCGTGATGCCATATGGCAGCAGGGTCTACCATTAGACAACACATTATGCTTCCAATATCTTCCCAGGCGGTAGTATCTACCTGTTTGGTAGCTGCCTACTACCTACACAATTTTTAGTAATATTACTTTGATACATGATAAATTAGACAATGAAAATAAACATCAAATTTTATTACCAAGATGCTTCCCATTGGCAGCTGTAAGAAGAGGGGGAGATGGGCTGTTTTTATCCCATCTTTGTGTCTGAAGTGGCCAGTAATACCATATATTTACTGATCAAAATACTTATCTCCTATAAATAATTAATTTAAAATTTATTTGTTACATAGAATATTCAGTAAATGACTTTTAAATAAATAAACAAATAATTCGGTAAATCTATTTCAAGTAAATGGAAAATAAGCAAACAAATGTTATTTACCACCACCCTTCCCTCTGGCTCAGGGTAAGATGGAGGGGAGATAAAGAAGGCTATTTATAGCCCGTCTTTGTGTCTGAAGTGACCAGTACCCTAATGCACCATAAATAATTCATTTAACATTTATTTTTTGTACATATATTTTGTTGTATATATATGTATATATATATGTGTGTGCGTGCGTGCGCTGATAACCACAAGGAAAGAAGAAAACACCAAGTTCCCAAGCGCTTTCGTGTAATTCACATCTTCAGGGGTGAGTACAGACTAGTCTGTACTCACCCCTGAAGATGTGAATTACACGAAAGCGCTTGGGAACTTGGTGTTTTCTTCTTTCCTTGTGGTTATCAGCATATACCTAGATCACGCGCACCTACAGTGATTTACTCGACACTACACCAGCGGGTAACATTTGATGACATTACTTGAAGTTAATTGGCCTTATTTTAAAAAACCAAGGATGGTTGGTAAAGGACTACTGAGTCAGTGGGTACCAGTAAGTGTCACATTTGGGGTACTGGTCTTATACAGCGAATAGAGCTCAAAAGCTACTTTTTAATGGAAATTTTGGGGGGCCGTCTTATGCACCCCGACGCCTTATAGGCCGAGATATACGGTAGGTTAATTTCTGGTTACAGTTAATTAGTCAAGTCTGACATATTTCTGTTGTCATCATTAGAATGTACGTATATCACATTTATTGAAGATTCATAATTTCATTATCTTTGAATATCCAAGAATTGTAATATAAAAACAAAGGTAAAGGGGGTCATACCTGTGATTACTTTCTACAATTATTACATCTAGCTATAATTGAGTGGAGCATCAAGGAGTTTAAAGATGAAAATGTATTACAGTCTCTCCTCGACTTACGACGGTGTTCCGTCCCGACGACCAGGTCGTAATACCTGAAATATTGTTATTAAATATTATCATCAATGACTTCTTTTGGTATTAAACAATACAATTTGGTGCTAATTTTTTCCTCTTACATAAAGTAGCTTTAGTGTATAGGGTGAAACATCTATCATGAAGTGATTGTCATTTGAACTTTACGGAGTCTGAATTTGTAAAAAAAACAAGACTAATGTTTTTGATCTACTCATAATCAATTTGGTAAAAAATGAATGATTAGGTCATCCACCTACTTGGCATTTGAAAAAACATAATTTCAATGTCACCAAACCTAACCTAACCCAACTTAACTTATCTAACGTAAACTAACTTAACTGGAAAAAATCGGTCAACTTAAAATCATTAAATTTGCTGGATGGCCAAAAAGATAATAATATTATCACTTCCATTTACTTTAGAAGGACATATTCATTTTTGTTGAAATCATGGACATACTGTCATTGGCAAAGTTAATTAATATCACCACTCCAACTGTTGGCCCAAACAAGTCATAAAGTAGTTCTTTCTTGTAATACATTGAGTCACTAAGGGAATAAAAAATAAAACATGAATTTAGGTCACTGAATTTATCTTATTAGTAGCAAATTGTGGTTAAACTGATACACAAATGAAACATGCCTGGGGGGTCCGACTGATTACCCAAATGTACATAAATGTAGCCGCAATTAAATAAAAATAATGGTCCTACAAGAATAAATCGGACTGCCAATCACTTCTCGACTAGTATTTGGTGTCACAAAGTAAAAAAAATTGGAAAACGTAATTTAATCTGAGTTAATAGATCGCGTGCATGTACCGAGGGAGCGAGTAATTACCCAAATGTAGTTGCAATGAAGTCAAATGATAGTCCTACAAGAATAAATCGGACTGCCAATCACTTCTCGACTGGTATTTGGTGTCATAAAGTCACAAAAAATTGGTAAACTTAATTTAATCTGAGTTAATAGATCGAGTGCATGTACCTAACCTAACCTAACCTAACACAACTCGGATTAAATTAAGTTTCCCAATTATTTATGACACCAAATAATAATCGAGAAGTGATTCACAGCCTGATTTACGCTTGTAGGACCATCATTTGACTTCATTGCGACTACATTTGGGTAATTACAGTATTACCCTGCTTTACACGGTTTCACTTTCCGCGATTTCTCATTTACGTGGTACCTTGCCAGAACCGGACTTTCACTTTCCGCGGTGCATCTACTCATTTACGCGGTGAAGTATAATTTATTTTTATTTTTTTTTATTTAGCTCATAAAATTCATACAAATTACCCTGCCACAATATAATTTACATTGCTGGAATTCTTACAATTTGATGATCATTTTGAATATAAACATCATGGATTTTGCATTAGACAAACAAATTTTAGATCTAATGTAATAATTTGGTTTACACAAAGCAAATATTTTATTGTTTGTGCAAAATATATGAAGTTTACATTCAAAATATTCCCTGACCTGCAAGGAATCTAGAAATGTCAATTATATTATCCTAACTTTAGTCTGGGTTATTATTTATTACTAAAAATGTAAATACAGTATACTATTTTCTCCCAATCGCTTCTCTGGTAGGGAGGGAAGGTGGGGGGTGGGGGGGTAGGATGGGAGGGAGGGCGGAGGTGGGGTATTTTGATTGACAGATAGTGTCCTTGAAGAATATTTCTTTGTTTATTTACTGAAGATATTTGTTTCAGCTCATAAAATTCATACAAATTGCCCGGCCAGAATATAATTTACATTGCTGGAATTCTTACAATTTGATGATCATTTTGAATATAAACATCATAGATTTTGCATTAGACATACAAATTTTAGATATAATGTTTACTCTGAGTAAATATGTTATCTTTTGTGCAAAATATATGACATTTATATTCCAAATATTCCTGGTCTTACAAGGAATCCAGCAATGTCAATTATATTATCCTAACTTTAATCACTAGATTTTGCATTAGACATACAAATTGATTGACAGATATAATGTTTACATAAAATTCTGATTGCTGGAATTCTTACAAATGATCATTTTGAATATAAACATCATAGATTTTGCATTGCAAAATATAATGTTTACTCTGAGTAAATATGTTATCTTTTGTGCAAAATATATGACATTTATATTCAAAATATTCCTGGTCTTACAAGGAATCCAGCAATGTCAATTATATTATCCTAACTTTAGTTTGAGGTATTATTTATTAAAATCTAGTGGTTTTCCCCCCAAAATTTCTCAGAGAGGGAAGAGCCAGCAGTGTAGTGTGAGAAGAGGGGGAGGGAGTTGAGTCCATTATTTGAATGGACATTAACTTGGCGACTGTATTTCTCTATTTCTCTTAAGTATTAATTGTGTGCATGTACCATCATAAAATTAAGATGTTATTTTTACTAGAACGTAGGTATTGTGTCGGAAAAAGTAGAGTTTGGGGGTCGGGCCAGTCTCTACTGGAATTAATCCCATATGTTCTGTTGTTCCATTTACGCGGATTTCACTTAACGCGGTACCCTGTGGGTTCAATTGACTGCGTAAATCGGGGTACAGTGGGGTATGCCATAACGAATCTAATTGGTTTCAGAACCTTGTTCGTTATAGGATTAATCCGTTCCAGGCCCCCAAATACAACCACTCAACACTGATAAAATTCTGTGGAAAATGTAAAAAATACAGTACTTTATCTTACCTTAGTGTTGTTCAGCATGTAGGACAGGAGGCAGAGGGGGAGGGGGGAGGAGAGAATTATGGAGAAGAGGTGGAAGGAGAGGAGTCATCCTTCCTAGCCCTCTTTGGTGACTGTCTCACAGGCACTTTGTCTATAGGTTCTTTTGTTACCTTTGTAAAGAAGGAATCCAGGGTTGGCTGCTTCAAACTTGATTTCTGGACCTTCCAAAAGTGGTTCATAACATTGTCATTAAACACACTGATGGCGTTTTGCACAGAACCAACATCAGGATGATAATCCTCAGCAAGTTTGGACAGTTTGCTCCAGCAAAAGAACGCATCCTTGAGATCTTTGGCTGGAATGATGCAGCTTTCCTCCTCCTCCCCTGACTCCTCAGAAGTTATGCTCCGCTTCAGTGTCTCATTTTCCTCTTTGTGAAGCTCAAGCAGCTCCTCAGTGGACAGTTCCTTACTGTGCTCTTCCGCCAACTCCTCAACATCATCATCATCCACTTCCAGGCCCATGGAATTGCCCAGAGACACAATTTCATGAACAACAGCCTCCTCTTCTAACTCTTCGAAGCCTTCAAAGTCTCTTTGAGGGACACATTCAGGCCACAATGGCCTCCAAGCAGCACAAAGACACCTCACAGTAACCTCTTTCCAGGCTGAGGTAATTAAAAAAACAGCATCTGCTATATTGAAGTGACTTCCAAAATTCCTTCAAGCTAACATCACTTGAAGAAGTGGATGCAAAACATTTTCTAAACAGTGCCTTTGTGTACAGGTTCTTAAAGTTAGAAATTACCTGTTGATCCATGGGCTGGATGAGAGGTGTTGTGTTGGGTGGCAAGAAGTGCACAGTGATGAAGTTGAACTCCTCTGGCAATTCAACCATCAAATTAGGAGGGTGGGCTGGTGCATTGTCCATCACCAACAAAGCTTTCAGTGGAAGATTATTCTCCCTGAGGTATTCCCGAACACTGGGTCCAAACACCTCAATCACCCAGTCAGAGAATAAATTCCTGGTCACCCAAGCCTTTGGGTTTGACTGCCACATAACACCAAGGCTCTGGGGTTTTCTGCGTGGTACACAAGGAGTGGCTTTATTTTGCAGTCACCAGAAGCATTAGCACAAAGACGGAGGGTAAGCCTGTCTTTCATTGGCTTATGGCCAGGGACAGAAGTTTCCTCCTTGGTAATGTATGTACGGCGAGGCATTTTTTTCCAAAAAAGTCCAGCTTCATCACAGTTGAATACCTGCTGAGAAACAAAGCCTCCCTCTTTAATATTATTCAAAAAAATGTCATGGTGTTCCTTAGCTGCTTCCTTATCTGCACTAGCAGCATCACCATGTCTCACAACACTATGTATTTTATTTCTCCTTCTGAAACCAGTAAACCACCCCTTGGTACCCCTAAACACTGGCACATCACTATCACTTGCACTGGGAGTCTTGGCTTTAAGGTCCTCAAACAATTGTCTGGCCTTCTCACAAATTATAGCTTCACTAATGCTATCACCAGCCATTTCTTTCTTCTTTATCCACACTAAGAGTAAATTTTCCATCTCAATCACATTACACCTTGCTTTGCTAAGTCTAGAGATTCCCTTAACCACTAGCACTGTTTTCAACTCCTCTTTATTCTTTAAAATCGTACATATAGTCGATTTAGCCATCCCATACTCATCACTAAGTTTCGCAATGCTTGTTCCATCCTCACGTTTCTTTATGATTTCTTTCATAGTTTCAAGAGTTATGAGCTTTCTCACTCGCTTTGGACGATTCATTGTCACAATTGTACACTTGTATAACAAAATATTTATACAAATAACTCTATTTCCACATCAGAAGACGAAGTTTCAACAATAACAGTGGTGCACTGGCTACACAATGAGACAAAGATGGCGCCTGATGCTCTTGTTGTGGGTTGTGGTACAACAATATTCATGCGCCAGGCGAAATAGTCCAGTATTCATCCGCGTTCGTTGTAGGAGTTGCGTTCGTTATAGCATTCTCAATTTTATAGGTAAAACTGTTCGTTATAGGAATATTCGTAGTAGGATCCGTTTGTTATAGTATACCCCACTGTATTTTATCTTTTGTGCAAAATATATGAAGTTTACATTCAAAATATTCCCTGACCTGAAAGGAATCCAGAAATGTCAATTATATTATCCTAACTTTAGTCTGAGGTATTATTTATTACTAAAAGTTAAAAATCTAGTTTTTTCACCCAAACATTTCTCTGGTAGGGAGGGAAGGTGGGGGGTGGGGGGAGGGTTGGGACCTACCGATCCAGGTGGCGTGAGTGTGAGGAGGGGGGGAGGCAAGGTGGGGTACTTTGATTGACAGATAGTGTCGTGAAGAATATTTTTTTTTTTTATTACCCGAAGATATTTGTTTTAGCTCATAAAATTCATACAAATTACTCGGCCAGAATATAATTTACATTGCTGGAATTCTTACAATATGATGATCATTTTGAATATAAACATCATGGATTTTGCATTAGACATACAAATTTTAGATCTAATGTAAGAATTTGGTTTACACAAAGCAAATATTTTATCTTTTGTGCAAAATATATGAAGTTTACATTCAAAATATTCCCTGACCTGCAAGGAATCCAGAAATGTCAATTATATTATCCTAACTTTTGTCTGAGGTATTATTTATTACTAAACGTTAAAATCTAGTGGTTTCACCCAAACATTACTCAGAGAGGTAGGAGCTAGTGAGCTGGGAAGAGGGGGGGGGGGATTTGAGTCCATTATTTGAATGGACATTAACCTGGCGATTGTATTTCTCTTAAATATTAATTGTGTGAGCATACCATCATAAAATTTAGATGTTATTTTTACTACAACATAGGTATTGTGTCGGAAAAAGTGGAGTTTGGGGGGAGTTTAGGGGTCGGGCCAGTCTCTATTGGAATTAATCCCATATGTTCTGTTGTTCACTTTATCCTTTTTTCACTTTCCGCGGTACCCTGTGGGTTCAATTGACCGGGTACTACTGTACTCGCTCCCTCGGTACATGCACGTGATCTATTAACTCAGATTAAAGTAAGTTTTCCAATTTTTTTTTTTACTTTGTGACACCAAATACTAGTCGAGAAGTAATTGGCAGTCCGATTTATTCATGTACGACCATTATTTGACTTAATTGCGGCTACATTTGGGTAATTACTTGGACCGTGCCTGGGTAGTACCTAGCACTCGTTACCTGGCATATTTGGACTTATTAAAATATGAAATCTAGGCTAATAAGTAATTATACTAAGGAAATAATTATTTTGGTAGTGCTGGACGGTTATTAATTGCGCTCATTACGAAAATTGGGTCGATATTAATTCTGATAAAGGACGTCCATCGACCATCACGGATGGACCAGTTTGGATTCACCTGGCATTGGTTACCCGGCATATTTAGACTTATTAAAGTGTGAAATTTATGCTACAAAGTATTTATACTAAGGAAATAATTATTTTGGTAGTGCTGGACTGTTATTAATTGCCCTCATTACGAAAATTGGGTCGATATTAATTCTGATAAAGGACGTTATTCACCATCCCAGAGGAAACTGTTCTCACCACTCTTCAAATAAACTATTTACGACTTTTTTTTTGTTTAATTTGATTTCAATACATTTCTACACATAAATTAGTTGTATTAGTTATCTTAAAAGCTTACCTTTAATGATGGTTAGGCGAATTTGGAGGATATAAACGGCGATGAGACAAGTAGAGCTGGCGGCATTTTCGTACACAAACATGACCGCTTTTAAAAAGAACAATACAATTCTGCATGTGCTGTTCTATATGGAGTATATCGTATAATAAATATTATTCCTTTGCAGATTTATACATTTTATGTCCATCCAAATCAATTTTCTTTCTTTTGGTTTCAAAAATACTTCCTTCGTAGTGATCATCGAAATTTCCCCATGTTCCAATAACGAATCGTACATATTTTTCTTTTTTTTTAGCCAAAAACGCTTCTTGCATAACAACCATGGGAGTACTACAGCATGGTATACACCACGGCTAATCTTGCATATGGGCCTTACATACGCGCAGTCTCGCTTTTTTTTTTTACCATTAATGGTTAGCTACTTACATTGTTCCATTTATTAATATTAAATAACATTACAGGTACTTCAAACAACCATATTAATTTTTTTACATTAATTTTACTACAGCTACAATCAGGGTCTTATTTTCTTCAGTTTTATATGTAGAACCAATCAGTCACTGGTTTTGTAAGCTTTAACATAAACAATGCCGGCAGCCGTCTCGTCTCCTCGTGTGTTTTAATCTTCCACGTATTATTAATAAATTGTATTGTTAATTTTGCACACACAAACATTAATTCAATAAAAACAAATTCAGAAACATTAATTAAAATATATATGAACAGTAAATAAGTGTTGCTTTCATATTCTTATGTAAAGTAATGACGATATGTTTTCACGTGTGCGCACTTACATACGCGATCTCTCTTTTTTTCTTTACCATTATCGTTAGCTACTTCTATTGTTCCATTTATTAACATTAAATAACATTACTTAAAACAACCATATTAATTTTACTACAGCTACAACCAAGGTCTTATTTTCTTCAGTTTTATATGTAGAACCAGTCAGTCACTGGTTTTGTAATCAACGAAAACAATGCTGTCTCATTTCCTAGTGTTTTAATATTCTACGTATTATTAATGAATTGTATTGCTCATTTTGCACACACAAACATTAATTCAATCAAAAAGACTTTCAGTAATTAACAATAATGAATCTTTTGTGCATAAGAGAAATGACGCTGTTTACACGATTGTGCAGATCGTCTGAACGTTGGTGGGCCGTTCAAACCCGTCGAAATTCGAGTTTCCGCTGTCAAAATTTTTAAATGTGTTGTTTTTTTGTGTTCAAATAGAAAACGTCGAATTAAAATCACGCAAAATTTGAGAAGCTACTGTACGACATTTAACCCTTCAATATGTCTTCAAAGAGACCATGAAGCAGAGAAAGTGGTGCTAGTGCTTCCAAGCCAAGTCACTATCTATCCAGGAAAAGGGTGAATTTCCATGGTCCGGCCTCGGTCAGGTCCTGAGGTTGCCGGACTAGAGAGGTACAACTTGTACCATATACAATATGTTAGGGTAGGGGATGGACAAAACAGACCTTATACAGGTTGTACCTCTCTAGTCCGGCATTCTGTGTTCCGGAAACTCCCGTGGTCCAGAACGATTTTAGTTTGCCCATGGAGAAAATTAATTTGAGTCTGGTACTTTCGATGCTTGGCTAAATTTTGCCTTATTTACCCTACCTTTTTGGTGAATTACTACCTGTAATAAAGCAACATCCTAATAAACCAACAAAAATAACAGAGATAAAATTAAATAAAAACTAAAAACAACACAGAAAAGTTCTTATGTTCTACAGCTTCAGCTAGAGTTGAGCATACGTCATCCGAGTAAAAACACACACAACAACATTGGCTGTCCTTATGTTTTCAACTTTACCATCACTGGTGGGTAGAATTTTTGTTTTAAATTTAGAAACATTAATTAAAATATATATGAGCAGTAAATAAGTGTTTCATTCATATTCTTATGTATAGTAATGACGATATGTTTTCACATGTGCGTACTTACATATGTTATCTCACTTTTTTTCTTTACCATTAATGGTTAGCTACTTATATTGTTCCATTAACATTAAATAACATTACTTAAACAACCATATTAATTTTTTACATTAATTTTACTACAGCTACAACCAAGGTCTTATTTTCTTCAGTTTTATATGTAGATCCAGTCAGTCACTGGTTTTGTAATCAACGAAAACAATCTCGTCTCGTTTCCTGGTGTGTTTTAATATTCTACATATTATTAATGAATTGTGTTGTTCATTTTGCACACATAAAAATTAATTAAATCAAAAAGACATTCAGTAATAAACAATAATGAATCTTTTGTACATAAGAGAAATGACACTGTTTACACGATTTGTGCACATCTGAACATTGGCGGGCCGCTCAAACCCGTCAAAATTCGAGTTTCCACCATCAAAATTTTAAATTGCGTAGTGTTTTTTTTTTTGTCCAAATAAAAAACAATGAATTTAAATCTCCCAAAATTTGAGAACCTACTGTACAACATTTAACCCTTCAATATATCTTCAAAGAGACCACGAAGCAGTGAAAGTGGTGCTAGTGCTTCCAAGCGTAAGCACAAATAACTATCTATCCAGGAAAAGGGTGAATTTCCATGATCCGGAAATTTCCATGGTCCAGCACCGGTCAGGTCCCGAGGTTGGCGGACTAGAGAGGTACAACCTGTATTTTGTTCATGATTGTGCATCAACAAGAAGATTAGCTTGCTGATTTAATGAACACAGCTGCAGAATGAGAAAGTACAATTCAGCATTTGTAACATGCTACGACTATTCCTATAACGAACGGTTTTACCTATAAAATTGAGAATGCTATAACGAACGAAACTCCTACAACGATATTTTTTTTTTTTTTTTTTTTTTACACTAATTTATTGTTTTTTTTATTACAAGTATTAATGATATTCTTTATTTCAGGGGTTTAGATGCATATTTATGCACTTTTTTAAAATTTTTACAATTTTATATTATATTTTTCAGTGCTAAGTGGTTGTATTTGGGGGCCTGGAACGGATTAATCCTATAACGAACGAATGCTATGACGAACAAGGTTCTAGAACCAATTAGATTCGTTATAGCATACCCCACATATATAGAAATATATGTACATATAATATTATTTCTGTTTTTACAGATGGTAATATTACTTTACGTGGAATGGAAGATTTGGCTGATGGCAAAGATAAACCTCCAGTTGCTTCTGTCAGCTCAGTACAGGTAAATCCTTCCAGTGATGTTTAGTACTTGTACAATATTATTTAACCCTTTAGGTGCGTAATTAAATTTCGCGCCGGTTCCTGAAAAGTGTCAATTATCCTGCCAAAAATGAATTTCATATAATCACATTTTCTATATGTTTTTCCTAGAGAACTTTTAGTATATTTTCCAAATCTGGAACAAAAATTCACATATGTGTGCAAATTTTAGAGAAAAAATGACATTTATACCCAAAAATGCAGGAAATTGGTATAAATCAATGTCTGGTATATGGCAAATAAATTTAATCAATTTGGTTACTAAACAGCAAATTTAGATATGTATTACATATTCAGATAATATCAAACAAAATAGTACAAAAATAAGCTATATTGCATTCAGGAAATACTCCTATACCTCAATACATAATATGTCCGCATGTCGTCTCATTTGGGGAAGTTTTTTCAAGGCCGTGGGATATCCCCGCTTGTCGCATTTAATTAATATAATATTTTGGGCGGGTTTACCCGCATGTCGCATCCAAAGGGTTAAACTGTTTACTTTCCAGATTTTATGGTTCAGCAGACTAACTGGAAAAGAACTGCAGGATTGATCCTGAAATTCCATTACCATGTAGCGTAATGTATGTGGCGCAGTAGTCAAAGTTCTCTTTCTTATGTGTCAGTTTTCTTTTTCTTAGGATCACATACACACATACATAAAGGAGATCTCGCACTCAGTATCGAGGTGAGAAAGGAAACTCGCAATATCGTTTTCTCTACGTATATTGTATGTGCAGTGAAGTAAGATACTGGGGAGTTGCTGTGTTGTAGAGGAGCTTGTTGAGAGGATGTCTTGTCGGTTTGAGAGCTTGGAGTAGAATGACCTTCACGGCGAGGCAGGGGAGTATTTATACAATCCTGCATACTCAAAATTCGAGTTGCGAGATGAAAGGTGCCGCTGATTGGCTGAGGCAAGGGCGGCAGCTGGCCAATCAGCGAACGACTCGGGGGCAGAAGCTGTGGTCTGGAACTCGCTGCTGATTGGCTGAGGAGAGGACGGTAGGTGGCCAATCAGCAAACGGTTCAGGAGCGGAGGCTGTGGTATGGAACTGGCTGCTGATTGGCTGAGGTGAGGACAGTGGAGTGGTTGTAGTGAGAGTAAATCACTACAATACTCCCCCTCCCCTCCGGGTGCTGCAGGAAACCTGTTGTAGGCAGGATCGTATCCCACTTGCGAGGCATAGCGGACTTGGGTGTGAACTACTAGGCCGTTACGAGTGATGACTCCGTCGAATGGGATGTCTGGGTCCACAGGGCCAGATGCAGGATCCTCATCAGGAGCAGGGTCAGGAGCAGTCGGTACCTGAGGAAGAAAAGAGGGCGCCCGGAAATGTTGTGGACGAGGTGGTGCTGGAGGCGGCAATGGTGGCCAGACTGGTGAAGGCGTTGTTTGCCGGGGGTAATGCTTGGCCGGGGTCCCATTGGGTAAGGTGGCTGATTTCACTCAATCGATACTGACGGTGTCATGTCTGCCATTGCAATCGATCGTCAGGAACTTCACTGACCGTGCAAGCACCGGGAAGGGTCCGCCGTAGGGATGTTGAAGTGGGTTGTTGTGAGCATCGTGCCTGAGGAAGACATACTCGGCGTTGAGTAGTGCAGGAGGGATGTGTTAAATGCGATGGGAAGGCTGGCATGGGGCAGTAGCCTTTAGTGCAGAAACTGCCTATCGCAGTATTTGCAGGGAGCCTCACAACGTCTAGCCTTCCCATCGCCCTGAACACATCCCTCCTGCACTACTCAACGCCGAGTATGTTGATGGGGGTTCGCTGAGGGTGAGATCCGCTTGGCTGCAGTCCATGTCCTCTTTGTGTGATGCGCGGATGCCAAGGAGCACAAAGGGTAGAGCATCCGTCCAGCTGTAGGGGTCGTGCTGTGCCTTGATGGCGTCCTTCAGCTGACGATGAAGCCACTGTACCATGCCGTTGGACTGAGGGTGATAAGCACTAGTGCGGTGTCTGGTAGTGCCGAGGAACTGCAGGAGACTATGCCAGAGTTGTGACTCAAACTGGACTCCTCGGTCAGTGATGGTGGTGGGTAGTTCGAGATAGTGGTTGTAGGTGTCACGGGAGTGTGGTGGTGGCGGCTAGTGGTCATGGGAGTGTGTTGGTGGTAGAGGTAGTGGTGATAGTGGTGGTGTTCATGGGAGTGTGGTGGTGTGAGGTAGTGGTGCTGGTGGTCATGGGAGTGTGGTGGTGTGAGGTAGTGGTGCTGGTGGTCATGGGGTGGTGGTGTGAGTGGTGCTGGTGGTCATAGGAGTGTGGTCCTCTGGTGGTCTGTGGGTGGTGTGGTGTGTGTGGAGGTGTGGTGGTGTGGAGGTAGTGGTGGCGGTGGTCATGGGGTGTGGTGGTGTGAGGTAGGTCATGGTGGTGGTGGCTGGTGGTCATGGGAGTGTGGTGGTGTGAGGTGTAGTGGTGGTCATGGGGTGTGGTGGTGTGAGGTAATGGTGGCTGGCTGGTCATGGGAGTGTGGTGGTGTGAGGTAGTGGTGGCTGGCTGGTCATGGGAGTGTGGTGGTGTGAGGTGTGGTGGCTGGCTGGTCATGGGATTGTGGTGGTGTGAGGTAGTGGTGGCTGGCTGGTCATGGGAGTGTGGTGGTGTGAGTTAGTGGTGGCTGGTGGTCATGGGAGTGTGGTGGTGATAGGTGGTCATGGGTGTGGTGGTGTGAATGGTGGCTGGCTGGTCATGGGAGTGTGGTGGTGTGAGGTAGTGGTGCTAGTGGTCATGGAGTGTGGTGGTGTGAGGTAGTGGTGGCTGGCTGGTCATGGAAGGTGGTGGTGAGGTGGTGGTGGCTGGCTGGTCATGGGTGGTGGTGTGGGTAGTGGTGCTGGTGGTCATGGGAGTGGTGGTGTGAGGTAGTGGTGGATGGCTGGTCATGGGAGTGTGTTGGTGTGAGTTAGTGGTGGCTGGTGGTCATGGGAGTGTGGTGGTGTGGAGGTAGTGGTGGCTGGCTGGTCATGGGAGTGTGGTGGTGTGAGTTAGTGGTGGCTGGTGGTCATGGGAGTGTGGTGGTGTGTTAGTGGTGGCTGGCTGGTCATGGGGTGGTGGTGTGAGTTAGTGGTGGCTGGTGGTCATGGGAGTGTGGTGGTGATAGTGGTGGTCATGGGGTGTGGTGTGTGAGGAATGGTGGCTTGGTCATGGGATTGTGGTGGTGTGAGGTAGTGGTGCTAGTGGTCATGGGAGTGTGGTGGTGTGGAGGTAGTGGTGGCTGGCTGGTCATGGGGTGTGTTGGTGTGGGGTGGTAGGTGGTCATGGGAGTGTGGTGTGAGGTAGGGTGGCTGGCTGGTCATGGGGTGTGGTGGGTGGTGTGGTAGAGTGTGAGGAGGTAGTGGCTGGCTCATGGGAGTGTGGTGGTGTGAGTTAGTGGTGGTAGTGGTCATGGGAGTGTGGTGGTGGAGGCATGGTGGTGGTGGTCATGGGAGTGTGGTGGTGTGAGGTAGTGGTGGCTGGCTGGTCATGGGGTGTGGTGGTGTGAGTGGTGGCTGTGTAGGTGTGGTGGCTGGCTGGTCATGGGGTGTGGTGGTGTGAGTAGTGGTGCTGTGGTGGGAGTGTGGTGGTGTGGAGTGGTGCTGGCTGGTCATGGGAGTGTGGTGGTGTGAGGTAGTGGTGGCTGGCTGGTCATGGGAGTGTGGTGGTGTGAGTTAGTGGTGGTATGTGTGGTGGTGGGAGTGTAGTGGTGGCTGGCTGGTCATGGGTGTGGTGGTGTGAGGTGGCTGGCTGGTCATGGGAGTGTGGTGGTGTGAGGTAGTGGTGCTATGTGGTGAGTGGGGTGTGGTGGTAGGTGGTCATGGGGTGTGGTGGTGTGAGGTAGTGGTGGCTGGCTGGTCTGGGGTGTGGTGGTGTGAGTTAGTGGTGGTAGGTGGTCATGGGAGTGTGGTGGTGTGGGGTAATGGTGGCTGGTGGTGATGGGAGTGTGGTGGTGGTGGTGGTGTGAGGTTGGTGGCTGATGGTCATGTGGTGGTGGTGAGTTAGTGGTGGTAGGTGGTCGGGGTGTGGTGGTGTGAGGTTGTGGTGGCTGATGGTCATGGGAGTGTGGTGGTGGTGAGTGTTGTTTGTGGTTGGTGATGAGTATTGTTGTTGTTGGTGGTGGTGGTGATGACGATGGTGAAGTGACCCACATGTGTGCATACTGTGAGTTGGTTATTGTTAATTTTCAACTCATACTTTCAGGTACTGTAGATGTAAGTAATTTTTTTTTTTTTTTTTTTTACTCTGTTACATTCACACACATTCTTCATACATAATGTGAAAAAAAGAAGGAAAGAAATGATTATCATAAGCTCATAAACATAATGAAACACTTCTTACTACCACTGGAGTCGCCTAGATTGTGTGAGCAGAGGGGGAGATCTCAGCCGCTCCTGTTTCATATTCCTGATGAAACTATAGCCATCTGGCAATGCAGTACTTTTTATTCTTTTATTATATTTATTTGTATAATTTTTATTTATTCCTGACATTACTGCTACTACAGTATACACACAACCTTGGTCCCTAACACCCTTGGATAATGAGGAGTATATATCAAAATTAAATTTGCCCACTGGGAATGCATCTCCCCGTCATAATATTGGTTTGATTGTTTGTGTGAAATCGTACATGTAATTTACATCCAATTATCTCGGTCTTGTTTTGCTTTGTTCCTGTGCTGTGTTATGAGTTGAATAAAACCTTGGTTATCGAAGGTTCTTATGCTTTATCGCTACATTAATTCTTATGGGGAAAATTGCCCCGATTTTGGCAGTTTCTTTAATCGCAATGACTTTTAGGAAGGCATCCCTTGTATTAACCGGGGAAATTCTTGTACCCTGTGCTAACTTTTTGGGGGACTATAATTTATATCCTTCATCAGTTCAATTATTCTTATTTAAATACAGTGGTCCCTCGGTTAACGAACACAATTCGTTCCACAAAGTCGTTCGTTAACCGAAAATTTTGTTAACCGAATCCATTGTTTCAATGGGATATTGGGTAATTGGTTCCAGCTCATAGAAAAGTACATACAAAGTAAAAAAAATGCAGTAAAGTACATTTACTTTAAGTTGTGTATGTAGAATGTTCCTAGTTGGTGATGATGATGGGAATTAGAAGTGGGGGTGGAGGAGAAGGGAGAAGAGCAGGAAGTGGGGATGGAGGAGAAATCACCTTTCAGGGGACCCATGCTTGATGCAGTAATTTCACCAATAAAATTTTATGTTCACTAGGTGTAATTCAGGCTAATTTTATATAAATCATCACTGCACTGCGCTATATGTTATCAATATGTTAACTAAATTTCAAAATGACCAATAATTTTAATGTAAAAATTCAAAAATATTCAAGACACCAACAAAAGCTATGTTCACGCCACTGTAAACAAAGCCACACTGACTCCTGGTGGGTGAGTCAAGCGGCTGATGGGTGCACAAAAAACTAGTTCCCTGTACTGCGTATATTATCAATATGTTAACTAAATTTTAAAATTACTAATAATTTTAATATAAAAAATGCAAAAATATTAAAGAGCACAACTTTCTTGATATTTACTCCACTGGCAATGAATGTAAACATAGAACAGATTACTCAGTTGACAGACTAGCCCATCAGCTGATCAGCTGATGCTCACAGCAAAACGTGTTTGTCGTAAGGATTTCATTAATCGAAGTTTTGTTCATTAACCGAATTGAAGATCCTTTTGGGAGGTAATTCATTAACCGAAATTTCGTTAATTGAACCGTTCGTTAACCGAGGGACCACTGTATATAGTCTGATGTATCCATGTGTATTTTACTTATTAAAAACTGCCACCTTTGGGCTTCTGTTAGGTTTATTGTATACTACACTTCATTTAATTTACTTATTTCATTGGTCCTGTATGCACCTTTACCTATTGCTGGATATCCAGTAAATTGTTTTCCTATATACTTTATGATGCTAATATATAATTTTATCCAAATAGCTCTCTGTTTCTTATGTATTATTATTATTTTTTTATTAGATTACAACTGTCGGTGAATCTATCAACATGCCTCCAAAAGCATCGTTTAGTGAGCCAACCCTCTTTCGAAAGAAGCGAGGAGCTAAAAAGAAAGCCAAATGGTTGTGTGACATCTGTGGCAAAGGTTTTCTACACAAGGGAAGATATCTTTTACACACGTAAGTTCTTTAAGATATTTTAAGTGAGAATAATAAATTTTACTAGAATTTTTCCTCAATATTTCATGTTTTTTGTTTTTGTTTTTGTTTTTTTATTTGCCCCTGAGGGAGCTAGTTTATTGGCCACCCCCTTACATCCTGTGTAAAGTGGAGCGTTTACAGCGCCCATATGGGAAGCATGCGTAGTTCATGTTTGCCTTTATGACTCGTGCATTAAGGGTTCATTTAGCTCATGAATTTAAGATGAGCATTTATTTGTCAATTTATTCTAATTCACTACTGTAGGAACTCATTTGTCTGCATTCATTTCATTTAATTGCATGATTTACTTTGCGTATATATATATATATATATATATATATATATATATATATATATATATATATATATATATATATATATATATATATATATATATATATATATATATATATATATATATATATATATATATATATATATATATATATATATATATATATATATATATATATATATATATATATATATATATATATATATATATATATATATATATATATATATATATATATATATATATATATATATATATATATATATATATATATATATATATATATATATATATATATATATATATATATATATATATATATATATATATATATATATATATTTTTTGCTGAACACCTCGGTTACTTGTAATTTGATTGTGAACTGCCTTCCATAAGGATCTTCAATTCAGTTAACGAAAAAATTAGCTTGAACTACTTCACGAACCGACCTCAACATGTTTTGCTTGCACTTGGCCGGACAACCAGCTTTAGTATCAGTCCGTAATACATTAATGGGTTCTAGGGGCTTAAATTCCTTACTATTTTGTAAATATCAAGAAGTTTATACTATTCAATAATTTTTAAAGTTTAATATTCAATTTTTTTGGGCCATTTTAACAATTATTAGACAAAATTGAAGGTAAAGTGGCTAGTTTAATGCATGGCATCCAGCCTCTTAACACAGCAAAGCAGGCGTCAGTCTCTCTGTTTTCAGTGGAGGTATGCTTGAGACTCTCTTCAACTAACGCTTTTTCTGTGTTTCCAAACAATATTGGTCATTTGAAATATATTTTATATATTGACAATATATAATGCAGTGCAGCGTTGATTTAAAGAAAAAATCTTGAATTAAACCAGAGAGCTAAAATTTTATGGGTGAAATGGCACCATGGGGTGACTTCTCTTCCAGCCCAATGCCTTCTCTTCTTCCTTCTCCTCCATCCCCATTCTAAATCCCATCATCATCATCATCCAGGAGCCTTCTACATACACACCTCAAAGTAAGTGAACTTTTCATTTTTGTTGAATTTAGAGTTCCGGTGAGCTGGAACCAATTACCCAAAACCCATTGAAACAATGGTTTGATTAACAAACGTTTCATTGGTTATGAACGACTTTCTGGAGCAGTTGGGTTAAGTTAACGAGAACTAATATATATATATATATATATATATATATATATATATATATATATATATATATATATATATATATATATATATATATATATATATATATATATATATATATATATATATATATATATATATATATATATATATATATATATATATATATATATATATACAGTGAGTATGCTATATGACGGATCCTACTACGAATATTCCTATACGAATGGTTTTTACCTATAAAATTGAGGTCTTGAACGAAACTCCTACAACGAACATAATTTAAATTTTTTTTTTTCCTAATTTATTGTTTTATTATTACAAATATGATATTCTTTATTTCAGGGTTTTAGATGCATATTATGCACTTTTTTACAATTTTACAATTTTATATTATATTTTTTCGTGTTAAGTGGTTGTATTTGGGGCCTGGAACAGATTAATCCTATAACAGCGAATGCTATAACGAACAAGGTTCTAGAACAATTAGATTGATTATAGCATTCCCTATTTTTTTTTATATATATATATATACCTATATATATATATATATATATATATATATATATATATATATATATATATATATATATATATATATATATATATATATATATATATATATATATATATATAAGACGGAGGTTGGGGACCAAATCCAGGTCATTAAGTCCGACATGGTCGTAAGTCCGACATAGATAAAAAAAAAAAATTTTTTTTTTTTTTTAATAAAAATCTACAATGAAATACAGTACAGTAAAAAGTAATGAATAATGATGAATGGATACAGTACAGTGAAAGTAATAAATAATAAGGAATGGATACAGTGTGATGAGCATAACCTTTAATGTAGTCCATTAGATAATGCCCAGGGGCTTATAATTTTCTAATTATACATGGAGACTACATTAACTGGAGAAGTTTGGTATGGAAAATCGTGTGTCATTTTGAAAAAAAAAAAAATTATATCTATATCTGAGCGATTACGTGAAGTCGGTAATTAGAGTCATCCGCGTGGTCGTAGAGTCGAGGTCTAGATTGTATATATATATATATATATATATATATATATATATATATATATATATATATATATATATATATATATATATATATTGTAACGTCAATTTACTGGACTTGGGGTTTATTAAAGATTATAAGATGGTAATATGGTGGGCGCCTTTGAGAAAAATTCGAACCAACACACTTAAATCTACTAAACAAAATGAATTGTCCGTGACCGTGGAAGGATAGCGTCTGTGACTGGGATTAATGAGACACACTGTAAAATTGAACACTTATATTCCTCCAACATCAAACACAATCAAATAATGGGTACACCAATATGCACCTCTTAACTTCAACTTAAACACTACTCTGGGGAATAAAAGTTATACATGATATAAGGAAATTATTAGAAACTCAGGCAACAATAAATTTGAAGTATTAAGAACTGTTGCTTGCACACATGGAACAGGCCTTAGGGCTTTCACAAAATAATATCAGTCCTTAGGAAATGGTATTAAAAATAAGAAATTAAATACTCTACCATGAATAGGCCTTAAGGGCTTTCAACAAAAATATTATCAGTCACTGAGAAATGGTAATAAAAAATAAATTAAATACTCTACAATGAATAGGCCTTGGGGCACTCAACAAAATTATATCACCAACAGATGCACACTTCTAACCTAACTAAACACTACTCTGGGAACAAAGGTTATACCTGAGATCAGAATTATGAAGAAAAATTAGATGCATTAGAAGAATCAAATCACGGTATCACTCTGGTTCCACTTAATGACACAAACATTAAAAAACAATACTATCAAATTATTTAAGAAATATTAAACTACACGTCAAGATAATATCAGTAGCTGAGAAATGGTATTAACTACCCCCAAATATATTCACTATTATTAATATGTTACTGGGTCCCACAATACCCGTGAACCATGCTCCCCCAACTCAACATACCCTTGTAGGGAGATAAAATGTTCTCTAGGTATCTCCTAGAGTCCTAGACTCATGGTCTCAGTGTGTGACCATTAATTTACTCAGATAGCCTCAGTGTACTCCCAGTGCGTCCATAAAGCGGAAGGTAGGCAATCAGACCTTGTACAGTTGAGAAGCTTTGCTTCCCGTTATAAGAGGGTTTCACTAAGCTGCTAGAGACATGTGGTGTTGTGAGCGAGGTGAGAGAGCTGCTGACCCAACTATCGTCCAGTCGTCAGCTGGGCACCCAGACGACTAGATTCCTCAAGAGATCCTTTGATACCCGCTAAACAGTGACAGGCCTACACTGGTCGGTCCAATGGCGACAATCGCCACCCTCAATCATCAACGGCAGTCTCAAGCGGCAGTCAATCTCTACTTAGTCAAACTCCGGTCAACTCCGGTCAAGTGGGTTCTGGCGGAAACCATGAAATGAACTCACTGTTAGCTCTAGTTTACTTTACCACTGCCTATCTAACCCTGTCTGAGATCGAATGGGACTTACTTGTTATACTGCAATAGCACAGCACAGCACAGGTGACTAGGCCAGCGTGACTATTTCTGTGACGGACGCCAGAGGGGCGTCTTGTTTGTCTGAATGCTCACGTGACTGAGAGGACCAGCCAGCGTCACGTCTCCTCTCAAAGCGTTAGCTTAGGCTCACGTGACATATTTTCCGCCTAACTAAAAATTCCTGGAACACCCGTAACATTATTCAGACTGATAAACGAATCTATAATAATTTCAAATTCAATAATAGTCCCTTAACTTCATGAATCGCATCATTATTAATTGGCAAATTACATTTAATATCACTTAGGCCTAGTTCCACAACCTCTCGCTATGTAGGGGCGCCTTCCCTCAGGGCGAACTTGACGCTCAGTATAGCTAATGGCGGGCATTTGAAATTTCAATATTATATATATATATATATATATATATATATATATATATATATATATATATATATATATATATATATATATATATATATATATATATATATATATATATATATATATATATATATATATATATATATATATATATATATATATATATATATATATATATATATATATATATATATATATATATATATATATATATATATATATATATATATATATATATATATATATATATATATATATATATATATATATATATATATATTGACAGTGAGTATGCTATAACTAATCTAATTGGTTCTAGTTCCTTGTTCTTTATAGCATTAGATCAAGTATAGGATTAACTGTTCCTGTTCCAAATACAACCACTTAACACTGAAAAATATAATATAAAATTGTAAAATTGTAAAAAAGTGCATAAATATGCATCTAAACCCCTGAAATAAAGAATATCATTAATATTTGTAATAAAAACAATAAATTAGAAAAAAAAATTAAATAATGTTAGATGTAGGAGTTCCGTTAAGTTATATAGCATTCTCAATTTATAGGTAAAACCGTTAAGTTATAGGAAAATTGTAGTAGGATCCATTCGCTATAGCATACCCCACTGTGTATATATATATATATATATATATATATATATATATATATATATATATATATATATATATATATATATATATATATATATATATATATATATATATATATATATATATATATATATATATATATATATATATATATATATATATATATATATATATATATATATATATATATATATATATATATATATATATATATATATATATATATATATATATATATATATATATATATATATATATATATATATATATATATATAATTTAATCTATGTCAATTGAACCCAGAGGGTCCTGCTATGAAACCAAGTGAATAACAGAACATATGATTAATTCTAATAGAACCCAGTCCAATTTTCAAACTCCATTTTTGGATTTACAAATAACTATGTTGTAGTAAAAAATTCTATCTTAACTTTATGGTGGCATGAAAAACAAGTAATATAAGAGGTTAGTTAGGAAAAGATAAATAATATAGGAAAATAAAGAATAGGTTAAAAAACGAAAAGTTTTAAGGAACACTCACGTGTAGTAGAAGAGGATGGGCCTGCATACGGGGATGGAGGCTGGTTCGAGGCAGAGGGCAGATTATTGCCCCCAGGTGAATCACTATTACTAGGTGAATCACCATTACCAGGTGAATCAATATCACTTCGTCACTACAGTTGCTTTATGGCTTCCTGGATAAATCCTCTCAAAATCACCTCCTTCACTATCACTATCACTGCCTTGGGCTGGCTGTGGTGGGCTGGCGGCTAAGAACTCGTTGAGTGCTTTGCTGATCGCTGGCTTGATGTTTCTATGACACAATCGTGATGTACGGCTCCATAGCCTGCACCAGTCGGGCAGGAAGACGCTATGGCGCTTCATCACAGCGTCGCGAAACGATGATTTTAATTTTTCTGTTAACTCTATGACACAATTTTAATATCACTATGATTCTGAAACTAGGCCTTCTGAGAACACGCACCTTCTTCTTCCCTCCCTTCTTCACTGGCGTGGTTCTTCTTCCAACATCTCGCCGCAGTCACTTCCAGATCTCTGATCACCCATGATGTCTCTGGTGGTCTCTCGAGAAGCCTTCAGGGCTGCAATATTGAGCGCGAGCTTCTCTGGCAAGCGTCCACTGCTACGCTGCGCCAGTCTGAACCTGACTAGGTCACAGGTT
This sequence comes from Homarus americanus, assembly GCF_018991925.1. Taxonomy (NCBI): domain Eukaryota; kingdom Metazoa; phylum Arthropoda; class Malacostraca; order Decapoda; family Nephropidae; genus Homarus; species Homarus americanus. Next base: position 9,805,416 of record NW_024729259.1, read on the forward strand.
CACCTTCCCTCTCACCTGGTATGCCATGCAACACATGTCTCCATGCGTGATTTAATCGTGAGTAATAGACAGCAGATCCCATGCCTCCACCAAGAAGTCTACAGCTTGTTTGACGCTAAACTTTCCAAAATTGCTTGACGGTAGTTCTGAGTCGCCGCCTCTTGTTCCCTTTGTCCTCGCTGCTTTTACTCCGCCGTCGGTAGTCACCCAGCTTATTTAACTCATCCTTGGTGTTGGTAGAGCTGCTCAGAGCTTTAATTTCTTTTGCCGGCAGCAGCTTTAACGTTGCAGATTAACTCCCTGGTCCATAGGCTGGATTAATGACGGTGTTGGGAGGAAGGAAGACCACTTTACGCTGGGGTGACGACCGATTAGTAGGGGCGAAAGTGTCCAGGTAGCAGTTGTCAAGGAGCAACAAAATGCTGAATGGAACATTCGCTGTCGCAGAATTTCTGCACGCCAGAACAAAAAAAGGTCAAACCAGAAGAGGGACAGAGAAGAGGACATCCACGCCTTACGCAGGAAAAGTTAGCCAGTGACATTGTTTGTTCTGGCGTCCATATTCTTGTAGGCGCAAGCGGCTATGTGGGCTTTGTGAATCACCGATAACTTTGGTTTACAGGTACCGGAGGCATTGGTGGTAAACAGGACGGGTGATGCGCTCCTTCTGCATCTTCCGCCCTTACCTGCTCGCAGACTGACAACGAAGGTCTTGGAAGGTAACTTTTTTCCAGAAAAAGACCCAGATTCAATCCATGTTAAACACCTGGTCACAGTGTAATTGTCCTTCCTCCATAATCTCAATGTAAAAAAACGGAGGAAAATCTTCTAGTCAGCCGCACGGTCAGCACTTTCCTCACCAACAATGCTGGCGTTGGTGACCTTGTTCCTCTTAAACCTACAGCCAACCGAAGCGATTAGCGGTTTAACAATTCCCAGTCTATTTGTCACTGCTGCGTGATAGTTTGCGCGACCGCACTGAGCGCTGGGTACCGCCATGTTGCGTCAAGGCCCGGACGACCAAATAACTCACCAGCAAAGTTTCACTTTGCCAGCACCCTGTTCTGGCACGGTTTCCGATAGCTGAAGCACCTGCAGACTTCAGAGCTTCATGTGCCCTTTATCTTACGTATCCTTCTTTATTGTATGAATGAGATCTGTTGACGCCATGCTGGCGCCATGATCAACTTGGCGCTTCTCTTTCTCCAAATCTTGAACAATTTGCACTTCAGCCTCAGAGCTTAATGAACGCCGTGGTCTTCTTTTGGTTTAGTGCCGCTATTCAGTAAGGAAAGGTTTTCTCTGGGGTGGTGATCATGAAGCCATTTTACGGAACAATGGATGCGCGCGACACGGCGCGTGGGCCTTGAGGGATGAAATCAAGCTGCTGCCAGGTCAAGGCCATTCTCCTCCTCCTCCCTCCCCCGGTAGTCACGCCATAATACTTTAAGCCACTACAGCTAGGCAGCAGAGGGGGTAGGGGCTGCATGGCTGAACGACAGTCCGAGACGCTATATGACGCCAGTGATAACGCAACAAAGACACACACTGCGCTAACTTACCGCGCCGCTGTCTCAAGCGGAGGAGGAGGAGGCGCAAGCAGGCAGGCAGGAGGCGGGCGGGCGGTGGCGCGTGGTCAAAATCTAAAATAGCATCCGGAAGCCGACACCTTACCGCTGTTGAAAATCCGCGCGGCGAAAGTTCAGCTTTGGCAAGGCAACGTTGTGACAGCATGTAAACTATGAAAGCTGTTGGTATATATATATATACATATATATATATATATATATATATATATATATATATATATATATATATATATATATATATATATATATATATATATATATATATATATATATATATATATATACACACACACACACATACAGTATTACCCCGCTTAACACGGTTTCACTTTCCGCGATTTCTCATTTACGCAGTGCCTTGCCAGAACCGGACTTTCACTTTCCGCGGTGCATCTACTCATATACACAGTGAAGTATAATTTTTTTTTTTATTTAGCTCATAAAATTCATACAAATTACCCGGCCAGAATATAATTTACATTGCTGGAATTCTTACAATATGATGATCATTTTGAATATAAACATCATGGATTTTGCATTAGACATACAAATTTTAGATCTAATGTAATAATTTGGTTTACACAAAGCAAATATTTTATCGTTTGTGCAAAATATGTGAAGTTTACATTCAAAATATTCCCTGACCTGCAAGGAATCTAGAAATGTCAATTATATTATCCTAACTTTAGTCTGGGTTATTATTTATTACTAAAAATGTAAATATACTATTTTCTCCCAAAGCTTCTCTCGTAGGGAGGGAAGGTGGGGGATAGGAAGGGAGGTAGGGCGGAGGTGGGGTATTTTGATTGACAGATAGTGTCCTTGAAGAATATTTCTTTGTTTATTTACTGAAGATATTTGTTTTAGCTCATAAAATTCATACAAATTACCTGGCCAGAATATAATTTACATTGCTGGAATTCTTACAATATGATGATCATTGTGAATATAAACATCATGGATTTTGCATTAGACATACAAATTTTAGATCTAATGTAATAATTTGGTTTACACAAAGCAAATATTTTATCTTTTGTGCAAAATATATGAAGTTTACATTCAAAATATTCCCTGACCTGCAAAGAATCCAGAAATGTCAATTATATTATCCTAACTTTAGTCTGAGGTATTATTTATTACTAAAAGTTAAAATCTAGTTTTTTCACCCAAACATTTCTCTGGTAGGGAGGGAAGGTGGGGGGTGGGGGGAGGGTTGGGACCGACAAAGCTGGCTGAGTGTGAGGAGGGGGGGAGGCAAGGTGGGGTACTTTGATTGAAAGATAGTGTCGTGAAGAATATTTTTTTTTATTACCTGAAGATATTTGTTTTAGCTCATAAAATTCATACAAATTACTCGGCCAGAATATAATTTACGTTGCTGGAATTCTTACAATATGATGATCATTTTGAATATAAACATCATGGATTTTGCATTAGACATACAAATGTTAGATCTAATGTAATAATTTGGTTTACACAAAGCAAATATTTTATCTTTTGTGCAAAATATATGAAGTTTACATTCAAAATATTCCCTGACCTGCAAGGAATCCAGAAATGTCAATTATATTATCCTAACTTTAGTCTGAGGTATTATTTATTACTAAACGTTAAAATCTAGTAGTTTCACCCAAACATTTCTCAGAGAGGTAGGAGCTAGTGAGCTGGGAAGAGGGGGGGAGGGGGATTTGAGTCCATTATTTGAATGGACATTAACCTGGCAACTGTATTTCTCTTAAATATTAATTGTGTGAGCATACCATCATAAAATTTAGATGTTATTTTTACTACAACATAGGTATTGTGTCAGAAAAAGTGGAGTTTGGGGGTCGGGTCGGGCCCGCATAAATTGGAGTACTATATAAATATAAATATATATATATATATATATATATATATATATATATATATATATATATATATATATATATATATATATATATATATATATATACAGGTTGTACCTCTCTAGTCCGGCAACCTCGGGACCTGACCGGTGCCGGACCATGGAAATTCACCCTTTTCCTGGATAGATAGTGACTTGTGCTTATGCTTGGAAGCACTAGCACCACTTTCTCTGCATCATGGTCTCTTTAAAGACATATTGAAGGGTTAAATGTCGTATAGTAGCTTCTCAAATTTCGCGAGTTTTTAATTCTTAACGTATTTTATTGGAACACAAAAAAATAAATAAATAAAAATTTTGACGGCGGAAACTTGAATTTCGACGGGTTTGAACGGCCCGCCAACGTGCAGACGACGTGCATAATCGTGTAAACAGCGTCATTTCTCTTATGTACAAAAGATTCATTATTGTTTATTACTGAATGTCTTTTTTATTGAATTAATGTTTATGTGTGCAAAATGAGCAATACAATTCATTAATAATACTTAGAATATTAAAACACACGAGGAAATGACACAGCATTGTTTTCGTTGATTACAAAACCAGTGACTGACTGGTTCTACATATTAAACTGAAGAAAATAAGACCTTGGTTGTAGCTGTAGTAAAATTAATATGGTTGTTTTAAGTAATGTTATTTAATGTTAATAAATGGAACAATAGAAGTAGCTAACGATAATGGTAAAGAAAAAGAGAGATCGCATATGTAAGTGCGCATGCGCACACGTGAAAACATATCGTCATTACTTTACATAAGAATATGAAAGCAACACTTATTTACTGTTCATATATATTTTAGTTAATGTTTCTCAATTTGTTTTTATTGAATTAATGTACGTGTGTGCAAAATTAACAATACAGTTGGTCCTCATATTACGCGGTTAATGTAACCCGGAGGGTCCCGCGGAAAGTGAGGAACGCGTAAAGTGAACAACATAACATATGGGATTAATTGAAATGGAGTCCAGGCCGATCCCCAAACTCCACTTTTTGACGACACATAACTATGTTGCAGTAAAATTTTATCTTAACTTTATGATGGTATGAAAAAACAAGTAATATAGAAGAGGTTAGGTTAGGAAAGATAAAGGTTAACATAGGAAAAATGAAGGTTACCTTAGAGAAACTAAAAGTTAGGTGGAACACTTACGGTAGTAGAAGAGATGGGTCGGCATACGGGGATGGAGGCTGGTTCCGAGGCAGAGGGCAGATTACTGGCCCTCAGGTGAATCACCATTACTAGGTGAATCATCATCACTGTCACTTACAGTTGTCAGGGCTTCCCTGACAAATCCCTCAAAGTCAACTTCACTGTCACTATCACTGGCTTGGGCTGGCTGTGGTGGGTTGCGGGTGAAGAAATCTGTTATGCTTTGCTGACGGCTGGCGTTGATGTTGTCTTGATACACCTTGATGTACGGCTCCATAGCCTGCACCAGCCGGTTATGGAAGACTTCATAGCGGTCATCGTCATTGTCGCGGGAAAGGAAGGACTTCATCTTCTCTGCACACTCCATGGCACCCTTAATATCACTATGACTTAAATTGTCTTCTTCGGAGACTGCCGCACCTTCTTCCTCCTCTTCACTGGAGTGTTCTTCTTCCAACATCTCGTCGGCAGTCACTTCAGGATTTCTGATCACCTCCAGGATGTCGTCGTCGGTAGTCTCGGAGAAGCCTGGAACTGTAACAGTCTGCGCAGCTTCTCTGGCAAGGTCCACTGCTACTGCAACAGTCTGAACCTCACCAGTCACAGATTGACTCCTCCTCTCACCTGGTATTCCATGCAACACATGTCTCCATGCGTGACGAATTGTAGCAATAGACAGCTGATCCCATGACTCCACCAAGATGTCCACAGCTTTCTTGATGTTAAATACTCTCCAGAATTGTTTGAGGAGTATTTTTTGCTGTTCTAACCGTTGTTCCTCATCTTCGTCGCTCTTGCTATCGGTGGTGGTGTCACTCAGGTCACGCAACTCTTCCCTGGTGTTGGTGTAGTCGTTCAGGAGCTGGAATTTTTTCGTTGAGAATGCAGCTTTCACATTGCAAATCAATTCTTGGTCCATGGGCTTTATTATAGACGTAGTGTTGGGAGGAAGGAAGACCACTTTTACGTTGGGGTGACGATCTAACAGTAGGGGCGAGTGTCCTGGTGCGTTGTCCAGCAGCACAAAATATTAAATGGGACATTCTGTTGCTCACAGAATTTCTTTACATCGGGAACAAAACAGTCATCAAACCAGGAGAGGGACAGTGTAGAGAACATCCATGCCTTACGTGCTGTCAGCCAGTGGACATTTAGCTTGGTCATGTCCATGCTCTTGTAGGCGTGCGGCTTGCGGGCTGTGTGGATCACCGATAACTTGAGCTTACAGGTACCGGAGGCATTCGTGGTAATCAGGACGGTGATGCGTTCCTTCTGCATTTTCCGGCCCCGAATCCTGCTGGCATTCTTCACAATGTAGGACTTGGAAGGTAGTTTTCTCCAGAAAAGACCAGATTCGTCCATGTTAAACACCTGGTCGTCACTGTACTGTACTGTCCTTCCTCCATAATCTCACGTAAAAACGGAGGAAATTCCCGAGCCGCAGCACGATCAGCACTCGCTTCTTCACCACCAATGTTTATATTGGTGATCTTGTTCCGGATCTTAAACCTCTGTAACCACCTAGAGGAAGCATTAAAGGGTTTGGGCTCTGTAATTCCCATCTTTCGTGCCACTGCCATGTACAGTTCACGTGCGTAGTCCTTCACAGAGCACGTGTCGACCGCCATGTTCCGTCGCGCCTGATGCACCAAGTACCTCACAAGTAATTTTTCTGTCTTGAGAAGCACCTGGTTGTGAAAATACTTGATCATAGAAGCACCTGTAGACTTTGTGATCTTCATGTTCTCCTTTATCTTGGCTGAATCCTTCTTTATAGTCCGGATCGTAGATTCGTTCACGCCATGCTGGCGCGCCAAATCAACCTGCCTTGTTCCTTTCTCCAACTCTTGGATGATGGTATACTTCACCTCGTAGCTTAAGGAACGTCGTGTCTTCTTTGGTTTAGTGCCGCTGGGTCCAGGTAAGGAAAGGTTTTTCTCTGGGGGTGGTGGTCCGGCGGAAGCCATTTTACGGAACAATGGATGCGCGTTTACACGGAGTGGCCTTGAGGGATGAAACTGTCCCGGCTAGGTCAAGCGTCGTCTTTCCTCCCTCCCTCCCTCCCCCTGGGTGGACACGTCATAATACTTTAAGCCAATTACAGCTAGCAGCAGAGGAGGGTAGGGGTGCCTGGCCAATCACAGGTCTGATACGTCATATGACGTCAGTGATAACGCAACAAAGACACACTGCGCAACCTTACCGCGCCGCTTGCCCAAGCGGAGGGAGGAGGAGGGAGAGGCAGGCAGGCGGGCGGGCGGGTGGCGAAAATCTAAAAATAGCGTCGCGCCGGACACTCTCCGCGTAATGGCGTTCGCGACCGCGGAATGTAAGAATGTTAGGTTCTGGCAAGGCACCGCGTTAACGGTGAAACGCGGAATGCGGGACCGCGTAATATGAGGACCAACTGTGTATATATACATATATATATAATATATATATATATATATATATATATATATATATATATATATATATATATATATATATATATATATATATATATATATATATATATATGCATGTATGTATGTATGTATGTATGTATGTATGTATGTATGTATGTATATGTATGTATGTATGTATGTATGTATGTATGTATGTATGTATGTATGTATGTATGTATGTATATTTTATTTTATTTTATTTTTTTAATAAATAATCTACAATGAAATACAGTACAGTAAAAGTAATGAATAATGAGGAATGGATACAGTACAGTGAAAGTAATAAATAATAAGGAATGGTTACAGTGTGACAGCACTTACCTTTAATGTAGTCAGCTGAATTCACATGGGGCCCCCATAATTTTCTAATTATACATGGAGACTACATTAACTGGAAACGTTTCGGTATAGAAAATCCGTGTTATTTGAAAAAAAAAAATTATAAAAAATCTGCGGCGGTCGTAAGTCCCGACGGTCGTAAGTTGTAGCAGTCGTAAGTCGGGGTCTGTCTTTATACAGTTAAAATTTCACTTAACGCGTCAATAGAACCCAGAGGGTCCCGCGTTAAGTGAAATCCGCGTTAAGTGAACAACAGAACATATGGGATTAATTCCAATAGAAACCGGCCCGACCCCCAAACTCCACTTTTTGACGACACATAACTGTGTTGTAGTAAAAATAACATCTTAATTTTATGATGGTACATGCACACAATTAATACTTAAGAGAAATAGAGAAATACAGTCGCCAAGTTAATGTCCATTCAAATAATGGACTCGACTCCCTCTCACACTACACTGCCGGCTCTTCCCTCTCAGAGAAATTTTTGGGGGAAAACCACTCAAATTTTAATAAATAATACCAATCTAAAAGTTAGATAATACAATTGACATTAAGGGATTCCTTGTAAGACTAGAATATTTTGGAATATAAATGTCATATATTTTGCACAAAAGATACAACATAGTTACTCAGAAAAATTTTTATTTAAAATTTGTATGTCTAATGCAAAATATATGATGTTTATATTCAAAAATGATCACCAAATTATAAGAATTCCAGCAATGTAAATTATATTCTGTCAGTAATTTGTATGAATTTTATGAGCTAAAACAAATATCTTCAGTTAATAAAAAAAATCTTTCACTTATCTGGTCTGTCCCAGTACCCCACCTTGCCTCTTCCAAACGCGTCAGTCCCTAACCTCCCCCAAATTTCACCAAGAGAGAGGAGTGGGTGGAAAAAAAATTTTAAATTTTGTATAAATAAATTCTCAGACATAATATAATTGACATTGCTGGATTCCTCTTGTGTTAGGGAATATTTTTTGATTATGTCGTCATATATTTTGCAAGGAGAAAATGTTACCTCAGAGAAAAATGTTATCTAAATTTGTATGGCTAATGTAAAATATATGATGTTTATATCAAAAAATCACCAAATTATAATAATCTGGTAAATTATATTCTGTTAAGTAATTTGTATGAATTTTATGAGCTAAAACAGGCAGTCAGGCAGGTTGTGTGGGGCAACCTAAAATAATGCTCTGAGCCGACACTCACCGGCGTAAAACCGTTAAGTGAAAGTTCAGCTCTGCTTATGTTTCACAGATATGATAAACGCTGGGTATGAAACCGCTATGAGGGGTAATTGTGTGTATATATATATATATATATATATATATATATATATATATATATATATATATATATATATATATATATATATATATATATATATATATATATATATATATATATATATATATATATATATATATATTTCATGTAAATGAAACGTGATAAGATAGTCTTGATTTATTTTATTCAAGACATCTTCATAGGCCTCTGAAGATGTCTTGAATAAAGACGAAAGCTAAGGTGCTCCGTTGTTTCCATTTTCCCGTGTGATTTTCTCAAGATATATATATATATATACATATATACATATATATATACATATATACAGTGAACCCTCAATGTACGCGGTTAATTGAACCCACGGCGGCCCGCATAAAGTGAGAAACGTGTAAAGTGAACAACATAACATATGGGATTAATTGAAATAGAGACCAGACCGACCCCCAAACTCCACTTTCCCGACACAATACGTACGTTTTACTAAAAATAACATCTTAACTTTATGATGGTATTCACACACACCTAATATAGAAGCGAACAATCACAAAGAGAATAATATACTGAAGGTTAGGTTAGAAAAAAACAAGGTTGGGGTTAGCACTTACGTTAGTAGAAGAGATGGGTCGGCGTAGGGGAATGGAGGCTGGTTCCGAGGCAGAGGGCAGGCTACTGGCCCTCAGGTGAGTCTTCATCGGTGTCATCCACACTTACTAGTGCCTCCCTGACAAATCCCTCAAAGTCATCATCACTGTCTCTGCCTGTGTCACTATCACTGGCTTGGGCTGGTTGTGGTGGGTTGCGGGCGAAGAACTCGGTTATGCTTTGCTGACGGCTGGTGTTTATGTTGTCATGATAAACCTTGATGTAGGGCTCCATAGTCTGCAACAGCTGGGTAGTGAAGATTTCATACCTGTTAGCGTCAGGGTCGTCGGAAAGGAGGAGCTTGACTTTCTCAATACACTTGATGGCACCCCTTACATTACTATGGGATAAGTGGCGTTCTTCTTGGGATGACGCACCACCTGCCTCTTCACTGACGTCACCATCATCTACCATCTCATCGGTAGTCACATCAGGATCCCTTATCACCTCCAGGATGTCGTCGTTGGTGGTCTCGGAGAAGCCTGCAGCTGTAACATTCTGCGCAGCTTCTCTAGCAAGGTCCACTGCTACTGCAACAGTTTGAACCTCACCAGTCACAGATTTACTCTGCCTAACACCCGTAATACCTTGCAACACATGTCTCCATGCGTGACGAACAGTTGCTACAGACAGCTGATCCCATGCCTCCACCAAGAAGTCCACAGCTTTCTTGACGTTGAATGTTCTCCAAAATTGTCTTAAAAGTACTTCTTGCTCTGCCAACTGTTGATCCTCATCGTCTTCGCTCTTGCTATCGGTGTTGGTGTCACTCAGGTTACGCAACTCTTCCCTGGTGTTGGTGTAGTCGTTCAGGAGCTTGAATTTTTTAGCAGAGAATGCAGCTTTTACATTACCGATCAATTCTTGGTCCATGGGCTTTATTATAGACGTAGTGTTGGGAGGAAGGAAGACCACTTTTACGTTGGGGGTGACGATCTAACAGTAGGGCCGAGTATCCTGGTGCGTTGTCAAGCAGCAACAAAATCGTGAATGGAACATTCTGTTGCTCACAGAATTTCTTCACATCGACATCGAGAACGAAACAATCATCAAACCAGGAGAGGGACAGAGTAGAGAACATCCACGCCTTACGTGTGGTCAGCCAGTGGACATTTAGCTTCGTCATGTCCATGCTCTTGTAGGCATGCGGCTTGCGTGCTGTGTGGATCACCGATAACTTAAGCTTACAGGTACCGGAGGCATTGGTGGTAAACAGGACGGTGATGCGCTCCTTCTGCAACTTCCGGCCCCAACACTTGCTGGCATTCTTCACAACGAAGGTCTTGGAAGGTAGCTTTTCCAAAAAAGACCAGATTCGTCCATGTTAAACACCTGGTCGTCGGTGTACTGTCCTTCCTCCATAATCTCACGTAAAAACGGAGGAAATTCCCTAGCCGCAACACGGTCAGCACTAGTTTCTTCACCACCAATGTTGATATTGGTGATCTTGTTCCTCTTCTTAAACCTCTGTAACCACCCAGAGGAAGCATTAAAGGGTTTGGGCTCTGTAATTCCCATCTTTCGTGACACTGCAGCATACAGTTCACGTGCGTACTCCTTAACTGAGCGCGTGTCCACCGCCATGTTCCATCGCGCTTGACAAACCAAGTAGCTCACAAGTAATTTTTCCGTCTTGAGATGCACCTGGTTGTGGAAATAATTGATCATAGAAGCACCTGTAGACTTTGTGATGTTCATGTGCTCCTTTATCTTGGCTGCATCCTTCTTAATTGTCCTGATAGTTGATTCGTTAACACCATGCCGGTGCGCGAGATCAACCTGTCTTGTTCCTTTCTCCAACTCTTGTATGATCTTATATTTGATTTCGTAACTTAAGGAACGTCGTGTCTTCTTTGGCTTAGGGCGGCTGGGTCCAGGTAATGCAAGGTTTCTTTGTGGTGGTGGTGGTGGTGTGGTGGAAGCCATTCTTATGGAACAATGGATACCGATATACACGGTGTAGCCGGGAGGGGTGTAAGTGACGCGGGTAGGTCAAGGGGCTTGAACGCTCCCGCGGCGGGGCACGTCATAGTACATTAAACCAATCACAGCTAGCGGGGAGGGAGGAAAGGATGCTTTGCCCAATCACAGTCCGTCTATAGCGTCACCCGATAAGCATAAGCATACACGGTGTAGCCGGAGGGGTAAGTGACGCGGTAGGTCAGGGGTTTGAACGCCCCCGGGGGCACGCTATAGTACACAACCAAATCACAGCTAGCGGGAGGGAGGAAAGGATGCTTGCCCAATCACAGTCCGATACCGCTATATGGACGCCACCGAGCAATCTAAATGCATACATACACTGGCGCAACCTTACTCACACCGCATACAACATGGCGGATGGCGGAGAGACGCAGGAGGCTTTGATTCATAAATGCGCCGAGAGGACTGTAGCCGCCTCCAGGTAAAGGGTACACACACTGTGAAAGTGAGCATTCCGTGTTCGCATTTATGCAAACGCGGAAACTGTGAAAAGTGAAACCGCTGGAAAAGCAGGGTTGACTGTGTGTGTGTGTGTGTGTGTATATATATATATATATATATATATATATATATATATATATATATATATATATATATATATATATATATATATATATATATATATATATATATATATATATATATATGTATATATGTATATATATATATATGTATATATATATATATATATATATATATATATATATATATATATATATATATATATATATATGTATATATATATATATATATGTATATATATGTATATATATATATATATATATATATATATATATATATATATATATATATATATATACATATATATATATATATATATATATATATATATATATATATACATATAGTATATATATATATATATATATATATATATATATATATATAGTATGTTATTACATATATATATATATATATATGTATATATATATTGTTATTACATATATATATATATATATATATATATGTTGTTGTTATTATATATTATTATATATATATATATATAGTATACATTAGTATATACATATATATATGTATTATATATATATATATATGATATTATACATATATGATAGTTGGTTGTTATTGTTATTATTATATATTAGGTTATATATATATATATATATATATTATTATTATATATATATTATTATTATTATTATATATATATATATATATATATATATATATATAATATTTAGGATCTCTGCTAATTTAACTCAATCTGCTCTATAGGTGCTAGCTAATCAAAGTTCATTAACCTAAACCATTGTTTCAATGGGTTTGGGTAATGGTTCCAGCTCACTTTGTAAATTCAACAAAATGGGTAGAAAGTTCACTTTTTTTGAGGTGTGTTGTAGAAGGCTCTTGGATGATGATGATGATGGGAATTAGAATGGGGGTGGAGGAGAAGGAAGAAAAGAAGGCATTGGTGGAAGAGAAGTTTTCACTTACGGCACCATTTTCACCCATAAAATTTTAGGTTCTTTTTGGTGTATTTCAAGATTATTTTCTTTAAATCAACACTGAAATGCATTATATATTGTCAATATGTAAAATATATTTCAAATGACCAATAATTTGCTTGGAAACAGAAAAAGCATTTAGTTGAAGAGAGTCTCAAATAAGACGTTATCTGGTAGGAAACAGAAAGAGACTAACGCTTCGTTTGCTGTGTTAAGAGTCTGATGTCATGATTATACTAGTCACTTTACCTTAAATTATGTTTAATAATTGTTAAAATGACTAAAAAATTGAATATTAAACTTTTTAAAATTATTGAATAGTATAAACTTTTTTGATATTTACTAAAATAGTAAGGGAATTTAAGCCCAGAACTGATTAATGTTTTTATAGACTGATACTTAAACTGGCTGTCTGGCATTGCTTTAAAACATGTGTTGAGGTCGGTTCAGAAGAAATTGCTAATCTAAATTTTTGTTCGTTAACCTAATTGAAGTATCCTTTATGGAAGTGCTCGTAATCAAATTTCGTTAACCGAGGTGTTCTGGTAAACGAGGGGTCACTGTATATGTGTGGTATGTATGTATGTATAATGAAACAAAACTTACAAGAAGAGATTATATACAGTTTCTCATATTTACGGTTAATGTAAATCTGAGGGTACGATGAAAGTGAGAAACGCTGTGAAAGTGAAGTCAAAATAACATATGGGATTATTTGAAATGGAGTCCGGCCGTATCCTCAAACTCCAATTTTTGAATTACACACAACTATGTTGTAGTAAAAATATTATCTTAACTTTTATGATGGCATGCACACACAATTAATAATGAGTTAATAATATTAGGTTTTTTAACACTTACTAGTAGAAAGATGGCTAAAATGGGATGGGCTTGTTGGTTCCTTGGCAGAGGGCAGATTATTGGCCCTCACCTGTATCACTTGTAATAATTGTAATACTATCCACTACAGAGGCTTGCAGGGCCTCTTTGTCAAACCCCCAAAGTTCATATAAGTCCATATCCTCACTATAATTATCACTATCACTGACTTAAATGGCTGTAGTGGGTGGCGGTGAAGAACTGGTCATGTTTTACTACCGCCACTTAGCGACCATTTTCGCGCCTCTATACAACATGGCTGGATGCATGGAGGTTTGATCCAAAATCGGCGCTTCGCCAGCCGCTTCCTACAATGGGGTTCACGCACGGAATGTGAAAAATGTTAGGTTCTGCAAGGCACCGCTTAACGTGAAACGCTGGAACGCGACCGTAATATGAGGACCAACTGTATAAGTAAGAATAAAGAGTAGGCATGTAAAGATAGGAAACTGGTAGCTGCGGGTCGGATAAAAGTTATTTAATTTAAATAAATACGCTTTATCTTATCTCGTATGTCGCTATATCACTTAGTGACAACTTGTTAAACACCTCTTCGATTCAATAACTATTTGCCAGTTCTACCAATGACATGGACACATTAATATCACTATATCGGGCATCAACACATTATGTTTTGCCATTCGGACACTGAATTTCTAGTTTACACCTGAATGAATACACTTCCTATTGGGTAGGTAACTCACCCCAGGACGCCTGACAAGACCTCGTACCCCCGAATTTTAGGCCCCTGTGAGTGCTGGCTGGGCTGCCTCCTTTCTATGGGAGAATTCGCTTAGCTGGCGATGCCGCGGGTCTGGTCGGGAAGTCTCCTCCCGACCTGGGGAGGGGACGCATGGACTCTGGGCTAGTGAACCGAGAAAGTGATCTAATTCTAACGAGATGACAGCAACCACAATGAGAATCAGCAGACCAGAATGGAATGGAATCCAGAATGAAGGCAGGACGGACTGTAGGGTTTTATATGGGGTCGGGCCCAACCGCTTTTGACCTCTAAACTAATATCACTAAACTGGTTAGATCTGGATAGTTGTGTGTGCGGTGTGGTCCTGCCCAGGTGTCTTGGTTGTAGGTCACCCAGGCTAACCCCATGTCATTAGCGGCGCAGGTCAGTCCCTAGGTCGCACCTGAGGTGTGTCAACTGAATGTGGTGGGTACCACGAGGTTCAGTGTATTTTATTAAGTTATATGCATATATTGTGAAGCTTTGGTCTGACAATCAATCATTACACTTCCCGCCAAGACTAAAGCTTCACCACAGAGACTGATGTCACATATAGACAGCAACTTCACGTGTGGTATCAAAGATAATCCCTGGACGATAACATAGTCTCACATTTACAAACCAACAATCCTTACATAGGTGTATGTTTACCGGTACGAAGGCTTCTGATCCTAATAAAAGCTCACTATATGTATGTGAGCAAAGATGTAATGCATGTACGCATGTATAAAATTTCATGCACTTACGCACATACCTACACATACACATACATATATACATATATAGCATATATATATATATATATATATATATATATATATATATATATATATATATATATATATATATATATATATATATATATTTATATATATATATATATATATATATATATATATATATATATATATATATATATATATATATATATATATATATATATATATATATATATATATATATATATATATATATATATATATATATATATATATATATATATATATATATATATGAATTATTTATAGTGCATTACTGGCCCCTTCCGGCACAAAGACAGGCTATGAATAGCCTTCTTATCTCCCCTCCATCTCTTACCCTCTGTCAGAGGGAACTTCTTGGTAAATAACTTTTGTTTGTTTATTTTCATTGTTTGTCGAATTTATGATGTTGTATCAGCACATACTAAAGTTGTGTAGGTAGTAGGCATCAAACAGGGAGATACTATCACTTGGAAGATATTGAAGCATAATGTATTGTCTAATGGTAGACCCTGCTGCCATATGATACCATGAATATTGTGACCAAGTCCCAGGTTGCTGATCTATCTTTCTGCCTCATTTATTAAGCACGCAAATTGCAGAGTTTCAATTGTTTCTTCTTTCCTTTTGGATAAATGCCAAATATACATACAGTAAGGCTGTCAAAATTTCCTTTGATCTTTTTTCATTTTGCATTTATTTCTCGTTGGTTATTTAAAATAAGGCCAATTCACTTCAAGTATTGGCATCAAATTTTACCGGCTGGTGTACAGTAGTAAACACTAGTGACTCACTTAAGCGTCTGTTATTTAACCGGAACTAATGTTGGTGTCGAGTAAAATTTTTCCATTTAATTTTAAAAATAAATTTAAATAATTATTTTGCTTATTTATTTACGGCAATATACTGTAATATATTAAACACACTGCAAGTATTTTCTTTAATTTATAAACTTGCTCTCGTGGACAAGTAGTTGCCATACCCGTGCAGGCAGTTTACCTGATACATTTATGTTCCACTACATATGAATCAAATTTCTGAATCAGATGATGCCATTTAGGGCTTCATTCTCATCCTAAATTTAGCATGAATAAAACTACCACCGTCGGTAGTTTCAAGAATTAACGCAGTCATTTACTGAATATTCTTTGTAAAAAGTAATTTTAAATGGAATTAATTATAGAGATAAGTATTATGATCAGTAGATTTACCGCGCCTTTTACTGCCACCAGACACGTTATACAAAATTTACCTCTACCCCCTCTTAAAGCGTCACTTCCCTTTTTGTCTTGTCACTGGTAAATGGCGCATGTAACATTACTAGCTGTGCTTATTACCGGCAATGTGTTACCACGGTATGTTAGACAGGTTTATAATACATTTTATTATTTTCTATATACCGTAATCTTATTTTTTAATCCAGCTTCAATTAGTGGTAGGACCGTGAGAGTGGTTCTGATGTTCTCCATCACCACTCTTGACACGCTAAACCACAATATGCTAAGAACTAAATTTTATACCCAGTATTTAAAGGCGACCCTAATTTTGGACTGATATTTTAAGGTTCAAATTCCGTTTATAAACCGAATATCTGATAATATTGTATTATTTCCTTAAATATTAATTGTGTGTGCATACCATCATAAAATTAAGATGTTATTTATTTTAGTACAAGCGTCATTATTGTGTCGAGAAAAAAGTAGTCTGGGGGTGGCCCACTCTCATTTCAATTAATCTCATATGTTCTGTTATTTCTTTACAGGACCTCCATGGGTTTTAATTGACATGCTGAGACTACACTGTATTTCTTTTTTGTTCTCGAGTCTTTGACTTTGTTATTTGTGCTTTGAGTGCTGGTGGGTGCTACAAGAACTGGCATTTTTAGAAAAGAAGACTATTATTATTGTGTATTATTATTATTAATATTAATAGAAATGCAGTCTTCTTGCAATGACTTCATAAGCAAGTTATTCTTGAGTGTGAAACATGCAGGACGTTTTTCAGCCAGGGAGGATATCAACATTCATCATCAAAACACTGAACTTATGCGTTAGGTGTCAATGTGGAACCGTGTATACTATTTAGATTTCCAGTGCGGTGGGCCTCCGGACTAAAGAGACAATGCTACCTGTCTAGGCCTTTGATTGTTCAGTGTTCTGGCCGAGATGTGCCTAAATGTATAAAAACAATAAATAATGATATAAAAACGCAAAATACAGTACAGGTGTACATATCACAGCCACTGGGTTGGGATTGTAAGACTTTTACTTGCAGAAAAAGCCATAATTTGGAAGTAACATAACTGCTAATTTGTATTCAAATGTACAGTCTCGTTCAAGATTCTTTGAGCTGTGCCTGAAGGCCGTTGTTTACTATAGTCGCGTAGTAAAATTATGAATGAATATAAGGTTATGGTGATTGGTTACTTAGTTCCCATTGCTTAATTAATGGTTGGGCTTTGTTGTTTCATATTATATTTTGGGTTAAGCGTGATGTCATAAGCTATACTTAATAGGATAGCTGATTTCCACGTCTGCATTGTCGGTTAATACTGTATAATTTACTTTCTTGCTACCTTTAGCCATTCCTTGATGTACAGTAAACCCTCAAAAAGCCCTGACAATTTTTGGGAAAAGGGGGGTCGGACGCAATTGTGGCTTATTTACCAAATTTTGGAGTTAAAATTTTCTACTTCATACTTTAGTGTTACATGCAATAAATATGTGCTTCCTTTTACATTTTCCTTTATTTAAGAGTAAAATTTAGATTATATTGTAATTTTCTAATATTTAACACAGTCCTGGGTTAGCGAACACAATTCGTTCCACAAGGTATAATTCGTTAACCGAAAATTTTATTTAGCAGACCCATTACAATTATTACCCCTTCGCGGTTTAAAACTAAGCAGCGTTTCACGTGTATCTGTGGTGCACTCACAAATTCCTAAATTCATACGCCTTTCCCACATATCTGGTGGAGTGTCACGGCTTCTTCTGGGTCAACCTCACCACCCCTGCCTGACTGCCTGTTTTAGCTCATAAAATTCCTTACAAATTCTACGGCCAGAATATAAGGTACATTGCTGAATTCTTACAATATGATGATCATTTGAATATAAACATAGATTTTGCATAAGACATACAAATTTTAGGAATATAATTTTACTCTGAGTAAATATATTTATTTTTATTAAAATATATGACATTTGTATTCAAAATATTTCTCAGTCTTACAAGGTCCAGCAATGTCAATTATATTATCTGCTTTTAAGCAGGGTGGCTGTATTTTATTGCACAAAAGGTAAATATTCTAGTTTTCCACATCTGAGCAGGGAGGGGTTAGGTGGGAGGTGGGAGGGACCGACCGACATATATTGCAGTGTGAAGAATAATTTTTAACTGAAGATATTTGACTTTTGGCTCATAAAATTCTTTCAATTCCACTTTGAAATTAAAAGAATATATATAATTTACATTTGCTGGGAATTCTTACAATTTTGACGATCATTTTTGAATATAAACATCATAGATTTTGCATTAGACATACAAATTCTAGAATGTGTTTTACTCTGAGTAAATATGTTATTTTTTGTGCAAAATATATGACATTTGTATTCAAATATTCCTAGTCTTACAAGGAATCAGCAATGTCAATTAAACTATCTAATCTAGAATTATTATTTAATACAAAATATTTAAAATTTAGTTTTCACCCAACATCTCTCTTGGAAGGGAGATTGGTGTGGGGTGGGGGAGGGATTTAGGACTGACCCGTAGCGGTTGGAAGGGGAGGCAAGGTGGGAGGTACTTTGATTGACAGATAGTGTCATTTGAAGAATATTTTTTTATTAACTGAAGATATTTGTTTAGCTCATAAAATTCATACAAATTACCCTGCCAGAATATAATTTACATTGCTGGAATTCTTACAATTTGGTGATCATTTTGAATATAAGCTTATCATAAGATTTTTGCATTAGACATACAAATTTTAGATATAATGTTTAGTCTCAGTAAATATGTGCTTTTGTGCAAAATATATGACATTTTATATTCAAAATATTCCCTGTCTTACAAGGAATCCAGCAATGTAATTGTATTATCCTAACTTTAGTTTGAGGTATTATTTATTAAAATTTATTAGTTTCACGAATTTTCAGAGAGGGAAGAGTAGCAGTGTAGTGTGAGGAAAGAGGGGGAGAGTTGAGTCCATTATTTGAATGGACATTAACTGGCGACTATGTTTCCTCTATTTCTCTTAAGTATTAATTGTATTGCATGTACCATCATAAAGACAAGATGTTATTTTTACTAGATCATAGGTATTGTGTGAGGAAAAAGTGGAGTTTGGGGGTCGGGCCAGTTTCTATTGGAATTAATCCATATGTTCTGTTGTTGTTCACTGGCAGCAGTTTTTTCACTTAACACGGTACCCTGTAATTTTTATTGACCCCGTGTTAAGCGGGGGTACTACTGTATTTCAATGGGATGTGGGTGGTGGTTCCCTTGGAAGAGTACATACAAATTAAGCCAAAACACTTAAGTCAGAAACACTCTAAATTCCTCTAAATCGCCCTTAAATCACTATATATATATATGCATATATATATATATATATATATATATGCCAACATATATACTATATATATATGCCTTGCCTTATCCCTTGCCTGCCTTATGCCGCCGCCGCCGCCTGCTGCCCGCCGCCGCCCTTGCGCCGCCGCCACTGCCCTGCGCCTGCCATAACCACCCGCCGCCGCCTGCTGCCCTGCTGCTGCTGCCGCCGCCGCCGCCGCCTGCCGCCGCCGCCGCCGCACTATATATATATACTTATATAATACATTTAGTACCCCCACTTACTTGCGGTCAATTGAACGAGGTCAGCTTTAAGTGAAAACCGCGTTAAAGTGAATAACAGAACATATGGGATTAATTCAATAGAACCCAGCCTGACCCCCAAACTCCACTTTTTGACGACACATAACTATGTTGTATTCATAGCATCTTAATTTATGATGGTACATACACAGTTAATACTTAAAGCCAGTCGCCAAGTTAATGTCCATTCAAATAATGGACTCAACTCCCTCCCCTCTCTTTTCACAGTACACAGCCAGCTAACAGATGAGTGCGGTCAGTTACCCCCCCCACCCCCACCAACCGTCCCAAAGGAGATGTGTAGGATAACATAAACTAAAGTTAAAGGAAAATATAATTGACATTGCTGGATTCCTTGTAAGACCAGGAATATTTTGAATATAAATGTCATATATTTTTCACAAAGATAACACTCGATTAAACATTTTATCTAAAAATTGTATGTTTAATGCAAAAAAATATGTTGTTTATATTCAAAATGATCACCAAATTATAAGAATTCCAGCAATGTAAAATTATATTTGAGGATATTTGTATGAATTTTATAAGAGCTAAAACAAATATCTACAGTTAATAAAAAAAAATATTCTTCCAACACTATCTGTCAGTAAAGTACCCCACACACCTTCCCCTCTTCAACCCTTAGCGGTCAGTCCAACCCTCCCCACACAATCAAGAGTTTTTTTTTTAACATTTTAGTATTAAATAATACCTCAAGATTAAGTTAGGATAATATAATTGACATTGCTGGATTCTTGTAAAACCAGGAATATTTTGAATATAAATGTCATATATTTTGGACAAAGATAACATACTTACTCAGATTAAGTGACACATCTAAAATTATGTTTAATACAAAAAATATGTTGTTTATATTCAAAACGTCATAATATAAAATTCCAGCAATATAAAGTGAGCCTATGTTACAAACTAAACTAAGTTAAAAAAAATTCTTCACGGGTAACAGATGGTGAGTCGGTTGGTCCCTCCTCCCCCACCCCACCAACGTCCAAGGAGATGTATAGGATAACCACTAAATTTTTAATAAATAATACCTCAAACTAAAGTTAGGATAATATAATTGACATTGCTGGATTCATGGCAAGACCAGGAATATTTTGAATATAAATATGTATATTTTGGTTAGATAACTTATACTTCTCCAGATTAAACATTTTATCTAAATTGTATGTTTTATTTTGCAAAAATATGTTGTTTATATTCAAAATGATCCTAAATTAAGAATTTAGCAATGTATAAACTATATTCTGGCTGGGTAATTGTATGGTGCGCAGGCTAAAACGAGCTGATCAGGCAGATTGGCGGGTAGGGGTGGTGCGAATCTAAAAATAGCTCTCGAGCGGACACTCACCGCGTTGCTGTGGAAAAAATCCGCGTTAAGTGAAAGTTCAGCTGGCAGGAGCACCGTATGCAGAAAACTGAGATTAGAGTGAAAGCGCGTTAAGCGGGGTAATACTTATATATATATATATATATATATATATATATATATATATATATATATATATATATATATATATATATATATATATATATATATATATATACATTGGTACCACTTACTTGCTTGGTGAAACAGAGGGTTAGCTTTAAGTGAAAACCACGTTAAATTGAATAACAGAACATATGGGATTAGTCCAATAGAGACCCAGCCTGACCCCCAAACTCCACTTTTGGCATAACTATGTTGTAATAACATCTTAATTTTATGATGGTACATGCACTGAGTGTACTTGAAACGTCGCCAAGTTAATGTCCATTCGTAATGGACTCAACCCACTCCCCTCACACTACAGTACACAGCCAGCTAACAGATGGTGGAATTAGAGTCCTCCCTCCCCACACACACCAACCGTCCCAGGAGTGTATTATAACTAAAGTTAGGAAAATATATTTGACATTTGCTGGTTCCTTGTAAGACCAGGAATATTTTTGAATATAAATGTCGTATATCTTTCACAGATAACATACTTACTCAGATTAAACATTTTATCTAAAATTGTATGTTTAATGCAAAAATATGTTGTTTATATTCAAAATGATCACCCAAATTATAAGAATTCCAGCAATGTAAATTATATTCACAACGGATAATTTGTATGAATTTTATGAGAGCTAAAACAAATATCTACAGTTAATAAAAAAAATATGTTGCTTCAACACTATCTGTC
>NW_024729259.1:9827809-9857809 GCF_018991925.1 Homarus americanus
AGGTGACGTTACGTTTAGTCCCGGGAGTAGGAACCAGCAATTAGAAACTACCGCAACAACAACATGGGGATGGAACGTGAGAAACCGGCTAAAACGTCAGGGTGACGTTTCATGGCGCCACTGGAAAACTGATGCCTGATTGGTTGTAGATTCCTGCCAAAAAATTATGTGGTGACCTTAGTACACTGGACAGAGAAGAAGCAGGTTTGACATGGGTCAGGAAGGTGGAAACGGTGGAAGGAGTTCAACACATAGAAACGACCTTAACTTGAGTATACTTTATATTGTTGAGAGTGTGTGAGTCAAGGAAATTGGAGGAATAGGATATTATATTTTCTGTGTATAGGATGTAATATTGTTTGTAGGATATACTATTGTGTGTAGGATATACTATTGTGTACTCGGCTTGAAATTTCGTAACATTATACTGGTCAAAGAACGGTGATGTTATCTAATCTTCATTGTATTGGTTGGTGTACCCCAACCCTCCTTATTGTTTGCTCACTTGTCACTGTAATTATGATTAACGTAACTCGTTAGTCTGCTGAAGTGAGTGAGTGAGTGAGTGAGTGAGTGAGTGAGTGAGTGAGTGAGAGTGAGAGTGTGTGTGTGTGTGTGTATGTGTGTGTGTGTGTGTGTGAGGGGGGGGTGATGTTAGGGTGTGTGGGGTGATGTTGGGGTGTGTGGGTGATGTGTGTGGGGTGATGTTGGGGTGTGTGGGTGATGTTGGGGTGTGTGGGGGTGATTGGGGTGTGTGGGGGTGATGTTGGGGTGTGTGGGGGTGATGTTGGGGTGTGTGCATGGATGGAGAGCACATATTTATTATATTTAGTTGTTAAATATACTTTGTCGTATAGTTTAAAGCTGTGTTTCGATTGAACCAGTTTTAATGGGAGCAGTGGTATTAAAATAAAGTCCTGTCAGCTGTCAGGAGGTTGTTAGCCATAAATAAGGTAAGGGTCTGTGTTTAACATTTAATCTCTCTGTTAACAGAAGCTGTAGTGAGTCCTAGAAGAGGGTGTGAAAGTCGTAACACCTTACAAAGCGTAACGTCTCATTACCCCAAGCACTCGATCCTTACTGGTCAGTCACACACACACAGAGTCACGCCACCCGTCTCACACGCTGCCGGGACTTAGCCCAGACTGTCATCTGCTTCAGTCACGCCTACACATATGCATACATACATACCATATACTATTGCGTATTGTATGATAGTTTTATAGGTTACAAGTTACGTAAGATTGTTACGTATTGTATGATTTCTCGTGAAAGCTCTCTATGTCATGTTCTTTGTTAATATTCCCTCTAGCAAATTTAGTGTTGGACAAAACATGTTGAACCAATGTGAAAAATGTATGATAGTTTAATTCAATAAATCTATCTATCTACACAAAAATATAAATTCCATTTTCAGAATCAGAAGTACTTTATGTACAGTACAGTAGCTCACAGATTCTACATTAAGTTTGTTAGTTTGACCACCTTATATTCTGTGCACTACTGTCACCCGCCACATGGAGGGCGAGTCAACTGTTCGGTCAACACACATTTTAATGTACAGTGGTCCCTCGGTTAACGAGCACAATCCATTCCAGCAGGTTGCTCGTTAACCGAAAAACTCATTAACCAAAACCATTGTTTCAATGGGTTTTTGGGTAATTGGTTCCAGCTCACCGAAAATTGCCTAAATTCAACAAAAAAGGTAGAAAAGTAAACTTACTTTGAGGTGTGCATGTAGAAGGCTCCTGGATGATGATGATGATGATGATGATGATGATGATGATGATGATGATGATGGGAATTAGAATGGGGTGGAGGAGAAGGGAGAAGAGAAGGCATTGGGGTGGAAGAGAAGTCACCCC
Source organism: Homarus americanus (assembly GCF_018991925.1). Classification (NCBI taxonomy): domain Eukaryota; kingdom Metazoa; phylum Arthropoda; class Malacostraca; order Decapoda; family Nephropidae; genus Homarus; species Homarus americanus. The sequence continues at coordinate 9,829,675 of NW_024729259.1, forward strand.
ATGGTGCCATTTCACCCATAAAATTTTAGTTCCCTTGGTGCAATTAAAAATTATTTTCTTTAAATCAACACTGCACTGCATTATATATTGTCAATATGTAAAATAAATTTCAAAATGAACAATAATTTGCTTGCAAACACATAAAAAGCATTTAGTTGAAGAGAGTCTCAAGCAAGATGTTACCTCCACTGAAAAGCGAGAGACTGGCGCCTGTTTGGTGTGTTGCCAGGCTGGATGGTGCGCATGAAACTAGTTTCTTTACCTTCAATTATGTTCGATAATTGTTAAAATGACTAAAAAATTTAATATTAAACTTTTAAAATTATTGAAAAGTATAAACTTCTTGATATTTACTAAAATAGTAAGGAATTTAAGCCCTAAAACCGATTACTGTATTGGCGGACTAATACTACAGCTGGTGGACCGCCAAATGCAAGCGAAAACATGCGGAGGTCGGCTCGTAAAAAACTCGTTAATCGAGGGATTGCTCGTTAACCGAAGTTAAGAATCTTATGGAAGGTAAATCGTTAACATAAAATCTCGTTAACCGAGGCGCTTGTTAATCAAGGGATCACTGCACAGTAATAGATTGCTTTATAAAGGTTGGCTTGGAAAATTAACATTAGTCACGCAAGCATCATTTTATCATCAAATAAACTTTTAATTTATAAACACACGACTTTACTTAATTATTTGGTAGATAAATAAAATAATAAAAAAGTGGCAACACAGCTCACATGGTAATGACGGTAGCCAGTCATGACTTTAGCGCCACACACCTGACACAGACATTTATTGAGTGATATGCCATAAAGGTAATTATAGTTAGCTACTAAACAAGAAGGATAGAATGATAGTGTGGTGATACACAAGTCTCACATATAGTTGTGTTAGAAGCTTGTGATATAAAAAAAATTCCAGGGGGGGACCAACCATGTTTAGGGCAAGTGAACTCCCCTTCAAGCACAATAAAATGGTAGTTTATTGTATATAAAAATGTTGAGTGAAATTAGCACAATTGTTAAGCAACATAATAAAGGCATGCAATATGGTTCATGAACGCTTGGAAAAGAGGTACAGCGAGATGATGTGAGTTTGCCTCTGTCATTAAACTAATGTACGGTAGGTGAGTTAATTTATGTTGCTATTATTTTGCCTTTTGTGATAATTCTGCTTGCTTTTTAGTATTTTATATTATTCCCTGAGATAGCAAGGCTTGTACAGTGATAAAGGATAAACAAACATAAAAACACAAACCTACCCATTATTATTTGGTTGTACTGATGAAAAGTAATTTTTGACACAATTTTTTTAGAAAAAAGTGTGTCCTATATGCCAGCAAATACGGTAACTCCTGCGAATGAATAAAATGTTTATTCTCCTTATGTTTTTGACATTATGATAACCATTTTTGGGGGCACATTCTGTTTGCATAATTGTGTGTGCATGTAACAGATTTAAAAATAAAATTGTATATAAAATCACGAACTGTGAACCCTCAAAGATTTGGACCCTGTAAATCCGGATTTTGAAAGATTCGGAAAAAAATTGGGGGTTCTGGGCTAAGAAGCATTCCCAAAACAGCATGTTTTTTTTTTCATTCTTTCTTTTACGGGGATTAGCCCACCCGGACACAAGTCACTGACCTACATCGGGGCCTGGGAAGCGAAAATGTAATAATAACAATAATAATTATAATAATAATAATAATAACAATAATAATAATAATAATAACAATAATAATAATAATAATAATAATAATAATAATAATAATAATAAAAAAAAAAAAAAATAATAATAATAATAATAATAATAATAATAATAATAATAACAACACTGATGATAATAATAATAATGAAATACAAAAAGGAAAAAAATCAAAAGTTAGAAACATTATACTGTATATATGTTGTGTTGTCCATAGTAAGAGAAACAATTGAGACCCTGCAATTGTGTGTAAATGAAGCAGAAGTCAGGTAGTTTTAGACTTAAAGTTTTTATCTTATTAAATGTCATAGACTAAACTTAGCAGAATATAACTTGCATTGTTGGAATCCTTGCAAGATAACAAATAATTTGAGTGGATGCCAAATTCGGTGGATTTGGCATTCTGTGTACCGCCGGCAAAGCCGTGGGCTCGTAACACTCATCTTGCCCGTGGTGCCCACAGTTTGTCTGTGGATGTCGGTCACACTAGAATAACCCGTTAAAGTACTGTACATCTTTCTTTCCTCACACAGCCAAACTGTGGAATGCTCTACCTTCTTCTGCACTTCCTTACTCATACAATGTGTCTCACTTCAAAAAGCTGCTTTTATGGCATCTTCGTGGTGTAGATTAATAAAATATTTTTCTTTTCTATTTTAATTTCTTTTTAGTCTTATTTTTTTTGCCCCCTAAGCCCTGTTGTGGGTCGATGACCTGTGCCCGGGTGGACTACTCCCCGTAAAAAAAAAAATAAATAAATAAAATAAAAATATAAAATTGCACAAGAGATAAATATTTTAGTCCTTTAGTGTCGTACATTTAAGTACAAGATTTTCAACTAGTATTTTTGGGTAGATATACGTAACTTTCTTCATTTTTTTTTACTCACATGCAGTACAAGTGCTCCTCTACTTACGAACAAGTTACGTTCCTGAGGCTTGTTTGTAAGTCCAACTTTACTCTTGTAGATACCAAACATTTTGTAAAAAATGAAAAGATTATTGATATTTAGTACAGCTATACCCTTTAATACAGCCCTAAAACCCGGCTCACTCTTCTCCTCTTAAGTAATGTTTGTTCTATCTGGAATTTTCTTCAAAATAATCCAGTCTCATCCACATTAAACACCTGTTCTGGCAGGTAACCCCACTCAGTAATGATGTTTGTATCTCTGAAAGATTGTAAGTTGAACATTCTTAAGTATAGGAGCACCTGTACATGCACACACCATCTTAAATACATACAGTATTGTGAAAAATGGAAAAGAAATAATTGTCCTAAGGGCAAACCTGTACTGTACTCAAATGATCTAAATAATTACAAAATTTTTTATGTCTAGTGCAAGCTATCAAACGGGGTACTACCACCTGGGAAGATATTGGAAGCATATTGTGTTGTCTAATGGTAGACCCTGCTGTCATATGGCATCACAATTGTATATCGGTTCGCACTCTTGATTTAATTTTTTTTTATTTGCGATTAATATTTTATCTTTATTTTTTAATATAATTTTTATTAATTTAATTATTATTAGTGTATTATTAGTACAGTTAACCCTCACTTTACGCGGTTAATGTAACCCGGAGGGTACCGCGGAAAGCGAGAAACGCGTAAAGTGAATAACATAACATATGGGATTAATTGAAATGGAGTCCAGGCCGATCCCCAAACTCCACTTTTTGACGACACATAACTATGTTGTAGTAAAAATAACATCTTAATTTTATGATGGTACATGCACACAATTAATACTTAAGAGAAATAGAGAAATACAGTCGCCAAGTTAATGTCCATTCAAATAATGGACACGACTCCCTCCCCCTCTTCTCACACTACACTGCTGGCTCTTCCCTCTGAGAAATTTTGGGGGAAAACCAGGTATAGTAATAAATAATACCTCAAACTAAAGTTAGGATAATATAATTGACATTGCTGGATTCCTTGTAAGACCAGGAATATTTTGAATATAAATGTCATATATTTTTCACAAAAGATAACATATTTACTCAGATTAAACATTACATCTAAAATTTGTATGTCTAATGCAAAATCTATGATGTTTATATTCAAAATGATCATCAAATTGTAAGAATTCCAGCAATGTAAATTATATTCTGGCCGGGTAATTTGTATGAATTTTATGAGCTAAAACAAATATCTTCAGTTAATAAAAAAAAAAAATATTCTTCACGACACTATCTGTCAATCAAAGTACCCCACCTTGCCTCCCCCCCTCTTCCAACCGCGCGGTCAGTCCCAACCCTCCCCCCCACCCCCCACCAATCCTCCCTTCAAGAGATGTTGGGTGAAAAATTTAGATTTTAACATTTTGTATTAAATAATACCTCAGATTAAAGTTAGGATAATATAATTGACATTGCTGGATTCCTTGTAAGACCAGGAATATTTTGAATATAAACGTCATATATTTTGCACAAAAGATAACATACTTACTCAGATTAAACATTTTATCTAAAAATTTTATGTCTAATGCAAAATATATGATGTTTATATTCAAAATGATCATCAAATTATAAGAATTCCAGCAATGTAAATTATATTCTGACCGGGTAATTTGTATGAATTTTATGAGCTAAAATAAAAATCTTCAGTTAATAAAAAAAAAAAAATTCTTCACACGGTAACAGATGGTTGGTCGCCGGTCCCTCTCTCCCTCCCCCCCACCCACGTCCCTACTAGATAAATGTGTGGGAATACCAGACTGTTTACCTTTTTAGTAATAAATAATAAATCAGACTAAAGTTAGGATAATATAATTGACATTGCTGGATTCCTTGTAAGACCAGGAATATTTTGAATATAAATATCATATATTTTGCACAAAAGATAACATATTTACTCAAGTGTAAACATTATATCTAAAATTTGTATGTCTAAAGCAAAATCTATGATGTTTATATTCAAAATGATCATCAAATTGTAAGAATTCCAGCAATGTAAATTATATTCTGGCCGGATAATTTGTATGAATTTTATGAGCTAAATTAAAAAAAATTGTACTTCACCCGTGTAAAGGGGTACACCCACCGCGGAATGTGAGCATCCTGGGTTCTGGCAGGGCACCGCGTAAACGTGGAAACGCGGAATGTGGGACCGCGTAAAGTGAGGGTTGACTGTATTATTATATTTTTATCCCACCGGTCAGTGACCGGTGCCCGGGTGGGCTAATCTCTGTAAAAAAAAACTATCTTACAAGAATTCCAGCAATGTAAGTTATATTCTGCCAAGTCAATTCAGTAACATTTTCTAAGCGAAAACTTAACTCCCTCTATATGACAGATAAATAAATACCACTTGGTAACCTTCCTAACCTTCTCTGCCAGCTGTGTCAACACCTCACCTTCCCTCCTCCTCACAGCCAGGGTAAAGGTGGTTTTAGGCTTAAAGTTTTTATCTTATAAAATGTCACAGACTAAACTTAGCAGAATATAACTTGCATTGCTGGAATCCTTGCAAGATAGTGAATAATTTGAGTAATTTGAGTTGAAAAATAACAATACATTAACACAGCTTGGTCTTGTAGGGGGACAACTAGGTGGATGTAGCTACAGGGACATTCTAACTTGGCAATATGCCGAGTCTCCACATACAGTAATACCTTGGTTTACGCGGTTCTCGTTTACGCGTTTCCACATCTATGCGGTCCCTGCCAGAACCGGAATGCCCAATTTACGCGGCGCATCTACTCATATACGCGGGTGAAGTATAATTTTTTTATTTAGCTCATAAAATTCATACAAATTACTCGGCCAGAATATAATTTGCATTGCTGGAATTCTTACAATATGATGATCATTTTAAATATAAACATCATGGATTTTGCATTAGACATACAGTAGAAGTCCAAAAATCCGGACTGCTTGGGGATTGGGTCGGTCCAGATTTTCGGATTTTCCGGATTCTCAGGCAGTACTTTTAAAATTCAAATTTAAGGAGGAATAAAGAAGAGATGAACAGGTACATTTTGATAGTTTATTCATTAGCAAATATAGCATGCTTCATTTATCAAAACAAGCAGTTTTAATGAAAAAGCTGTGAATTCTAGAATTTTATTCTTTGCCTTTTTTATATCATAAATTGTAGACTGCCCAATGTCGTATGTTTCCATTAGAACAGTATTGCTCACACCACGTTCTAGTTTCTTAATTATTTCAAGTTTGTCACTCAATTTCAACGCGTTCTTCTTTCTCTTCACACAACGAAGTTTATCTACTTTAGGAGCCATTATTATGGGCTTGTACAGTACTCTGTAAATGGAAAGAGTAGGACTCAAAATATTGTTATATTACAATGGTATTCTATTCATACTGTGCTTGATATAATGCACTCACGGAAATGTAATATTTTTGCTGAAATGACGTACGTATTACAGTGGAAAGTGGGATAAAATCGTGACGAAAACAATGACTTTCGCTTTCTTTCGTTCAAAAGATGTTACCGTAATCGCTTTTCGAATGGTTTTCAGTTAAAAAACTGTTGTATTACGATAATATTATATCCTAATTGACTTGAATAAATAATACGATACCATATTTCTGAATATTTTCATTAAAATCCATCAAAATAATTTTCCTTGTCATCATCTGCAGCACCAAACAGCTTCTCCCAGTCCTTTCCTTGAACAGGGCTAGAGGGTACGTGTTTTTCGAATCGTTTTCAGTTAAAAACTATTATATCACACGTATATTTTACCTAAACTGCGCCCGATTGAATATATTCTCGGAAATAAATATTGTAGTAGTTTTGCTGAAACGTGATGTATTTCAATGTAAAATAGGATAAAATACATGACGAAAACAAAAGACATTACCTAAGCTTCCGATGTTCTTGAGATGTTACTCGGTTTTTTAATAGTTTTCGGTTAAAATTCTGTTATATTACAATGATATTCTATTCATACTGTGCTTGATATAATACATTCACGGAAATGTAATATTTTTGCTGAAATGACGTACGTATTACAGTGGAAAGTGGGATAAAATCGTGACGAAAACAATGACTTTGGCTTTCTTTCGTTCAAAAGATGTTACCGTAATCGCTTTTCGAATGGTTTAGTTAAAAAACTGTTGTATTACAATAATATTCCCTCCTAATTGACTTGAATAAATACTTGAATGGAAATATACAATATTTTTTTTTTAAACTACCCGCGTTTCAGTGTAAAGTGTCGTAATAATAAATGATAAACAATTTGCCTTCGGCACTCGTGTTTCAGGCACGGCGAGCCTCAGTTTATAGGACGTAGAGCGTTTTTACTGAAGGTTTTGTTGTTCCATTACCCTCAAAAACGTGGGTCGAACTATAAACGAGGAATATCATAAATTAACGATTTCTTGGTCAAAAAATCAGGGTCGACCTAAAAACGAGGGGGTTATAGACGAGTATATATAGTATGTTGTCACAGTTTGATTGCTCATTTTAAAGTGGCAACCACATGGTCGCTTGTTGTCGCTGTGCAGCTGTGGCGCTCACGCATGCGCACATACACACAAAAGCCCACTAAAAAAAAAATTAGTTTTCGAAAAGTCCGGATTTCTGGCAACCGGATTTTTGGACTTTTACTGTATAAATTCTAGATCTAATGTAAGAATTTTGTTTACACAGAGCAAATATGTTATCTTTTGTGCAAAATATATGACGTGTATATTCAAAATATTCCTGGTCTTGCAAGGAATCCAGTAATGTCAATTATATTATCCTAACTTTAGTCTGAGGTATTCAGTAGGCTCTCGCGAATAACGTCTAATAGGTGCCTGAAAAACGCCGTTATTAGCAAAAACGTTATTTGTGTGACATTGAAAAACATGTAAAAAGGGTTTATTGGTGCCGCCGCCCCAAGAATTTCACCCATTTGTTCCCCTTTGAAGCCCTGCCTAACACTTTTTGTTAGCTGAAATAAAAAGATTTGTTATTCAATCATCAGAATAAAGAATTTGAGTAATATAACACTTACCCATAGCTTGGGGGAGTTTTTGAGGTGCTTGGTGTGTTTATTATTCTGTGGCTGGGCATGGAGGCTACTGCGTCGAACCGCTGGCCTCTCGCACCCGGTTCACCCACTTCCGCTAACACTTCATCAAACCGCGCAAAGTCAAAATCTTCAGGCATTTCCCCAATATCATCAATGTTTTCATCAACTTCAAGCTCTCTCTGTTGGTCTTCCTCGGCTGGCCGGCGTTGTGAAAGAAAGCGAGTGATGAGTGACTGCTGCCGGGCATTCACTCGCTCGTTGTACTGCGTCTGGTATTTCCTTGAAATAGATTCTATAACTCCAATCACTTGCTCCCTTTCACCTGATTCACTGTCAATGTCTTGGATCATCTCTTGAAGGCTGGTAAAGACACCCAATAAGAGTGACAGCTTCTGTGTCGTCACTTTCCTCTGCTTGGTGTCCCCTGCATCACTCGCTGCATCACCACTCTCACCACCTTCTTCATCCTCCAGGAGATCCTTGACATCATTTGTGTTACCTTCTTGCATCATTTCTTCTAAATCTTCCCGAGTCACTTCTTGAAATCCTGGGGCTGGGATACTGTGGACGGTTTCCAACACTTGGTTCATTAGCTCTGCTGGATGCTGTCTCTTCGTCTCGGCCAACTTGAGTTGTGGCAGGAGTGCCGACCAGGCATGCCTAACGGTTGCTTTCGTAGTATTTCCCCAGGCTTTTACAAAGAAATTGACTGCCTGGAGAAATATTATAATTTTTCCAGAAGGCAGTAACAGTCATTGTGGAGGGTGAAGGTACGCCAGGAGGAGGAGTGGAGGCATAGGCTGTGAGTGAGCCAGGCGGAGTAACGGAGGCGGCGGGTGAGACATGTAGAGCAGCGGAGGCGGCGAGGGGTGGACCCTCCTCCTCCTCCTCCTCCTCCTCGCTACTGCTCACAGTTTCAGCAATTTCCTTCACTTCTTCTTGCTTATGAGTTTCCTTCCTCATCTTGTCATGGACATATTTGTAGTACAGCAACTATACATTCGCTATGATTTCTTGGTCTAGTGGCTGTATTTTGGAGGTTGTTATTTGGTGGTAGAAACACAACCTCAACGCTAGGGTGACGTCCTACTAGAAATCGTGCATGACTGGGGGCATTGTCTAGAAAGAGCACCACTTTGAAGGATACATTCTTCTTCCGGCAGTATTCTTTGGCATCCTTAACAAAACAATCATCAAACCACTTCTTTGATAACTCCGTGGACATGTAGCCTTTATTTGTCTTTTCCCATTAGACATTCAGTTTGGACATATCACATCCCTTGTAAGCTCTTGGTCTTTTATATTTGTAGATCACCAGAGGCTTCATGAGGCAGTCACCTGAAGAATTCAGGTTAGGAGGACACTAAAGCGATCCTTTGCCATTTTCACACCTTTTGCCTGTTTTTCTTTCTTAGAGATAAATATTGCTTAAGGGTTTTTTTTCCAAAACAACCCGGTCTCGTCACAGTTAAAAATCTGATCCAGGGTATAACCTCCCTCTTGAATGATTTGATTGGCAATTCAGGGAAGGAATCTGCAGCCACTAAGTCAGCAGACGAAGCCTCACCCTGATACTTTGCATACTTTGTGCCACTTCTAATCTTAAACTTATGCAGGCACCCTACTGAAGCATTGAAAGGAGGGGGAGACTTTGTTTTTCTTTCGAGCTACAGCAGCGTACAATACCCTTGCTTGACCTCGTATCTGAGGGCCGCTAACAATTGCACGGTCTTTCATTCTACAGGCTAACCATTTCACAAGAAAATGCTCTGTTATCACTAACAACCTGTTTCTATCGCCTTTATCATTCATAGCTCGCCTTGCATTTCCATCACTACCGAAATATTTCTTAGCCAGCGCAATACTCTTCTTGGTCTCCTCTAAGTTCCTCTTAATATTTCGCACTGTAGACTCAGGACAGTTCAATTTCTTCACAATATTAATGTTCCGTGCACCACTTTCAATGAGCTTAACAATCTGTTCTTTATCCGTGACTGAGTAGGCACTCTTCTTGTGGCTTTGTCTCTTAGCTTTGGGGTCTTTTTTCTCATTCACTTTAAAAGTTCCCGGGCATTCAGGCGGTAAATCACTCCCTCCACCACCTCCCCCAGCCCCCACAGGAAAAAACTCGGAAGCCATTGTGATCACCGACCCACGCAACCATTGGTTATAGAGGCGAAAATCTCACACGTAGGCGCAGCGCTATATTCCACAGAGCGTGAGTGAGAGTGAGGCAGAGCGGACAACTACGTCATCAACATGGCGGCCAAACAAACGCTATCATTGATGCGCTCGGACGCTTCCCGCAAAATCTAATCTCCGTTATTCAAGAGAATCCAGACATTATTACAGTAAAAGTCCAAAAATCCGGTTGCCAGAAATCCGGACCACCCGAGAATCTTGACTTTTCGAAAACTAATTTTTTTTAGCGGGCTTTTGTGTGTATATGCGCATGCGTGAGCGCCACAGCTGCACAGCGACAAGCGACCACGTGGTCGCCACTTTAAAACGAGCAATCAAACTGTGACAACATACCGTATATACTCGTCTATAACCCCCCCTCGTTTATAGGTCAACCCTGATTTTTTGACCAAGAAATCGTTAATTTATGATATTCCTCGTTTATAATTCGACCCACGTTTTTGAGGGTAATGGAACAACAAAACCTTCAGTAAAAACGCTCTACGTCCTATAAACTGAGGCTCGCCGTGCCTGAAACACCAAGTGCCGAAGGCAAATTGTTTACCATTTATTATTACGACAATTTACACTGAAATGCGGGTGGTTTCAACAAAAATATTGTACATTTCCATTCAAGTATTTATTCAAGTCAATTAGGAGGGAATATTATTGTAATACAACAGTTTTTTAACTAAACCATTCGAAAAGCGATTATGGTAACATCTTTTGAACGAAAGAAAGTGAAAGTCATTGTTTTCGTCACGATTTTATCCCACTTTCCACTGTAATACGTACGTCATTTCAGCAAAAATATTACATTTCCGTGAATGCATTATATCAAGCACAGTATGAATAGAATACCATGGTAATATAACAATATTTTGAGTCCTACTCTTTCAATTTATAGAGTACTGTACAAGCCCATAATAATGGCTCCTAAAATAGATAAACTTCGTTGTGTGAAGAGAAAGAAGAACACGTTGAAATTGAGTGACAAACTTGAAATAATTAAGAAACTAGAACGTGGTGTGAGCAATACTGTTCTAATGGAAACATACGACATTGGAAGGTCTACAATTTATGATAAAAAAAAGGCAAAAAATAAAATTCTAGAATTCACAGCTTTTTCATTAAAACTGCTCGTTTTGATAAATGAAGCATGCTATATTTGCTAATGAATAAACTATCAAAATGTACCTGTTCATCTCTTCTTTATTCCTCCTTAAATTTGAATTTTAAAAGTACTGCCTGAGAATCCGGAAAATCCAAAAAGACCCAATCCCCAAGCAAACCGGATTTTTGGACTTCTACTGTATTGAAAATGGGTATCTATTGTAACTTACCGTTAATGTTGAAAACGTTATTGTGGAAGCCGTTATTGGTGAGATCCTACTGTACCTTAAAATCTAGTGTTTTCACCCAAACATTTCTCAGAGAGGGAGGAGCCAGAGAGCGTGTGAAGAGGGGGGGGGGGAGAGTTGAGTCCATTATTTGAATGGACATTAACTTGGCAACTGTATTTCTCTTACATATTAATTGAGTGTGCATACCATCATAAGAATAAGATGTTATTTTTACTACAACATAGGTATTGTGTCGGAAAAAGTGGAGTTTGGGAGTTGGCCCAATCTCTATTTCAATTAATCCCATATGTCCTGTTATTCTATTTACGCGTTTCTCGTTTTACGCGGACCTCCGCGGGTTCAATTGACCGCGTAAATCGGGGTATCACTGTACATCAACTTCATACACACCAATGGTTTTCATATTTCTACTTTATAGCAACATATTTTTATTTAATATACTGGACAGGTACACTAAGTTTAATGCAATAAAATAAGTACAATGCCATAAAAACAATACAAAAGAACATTGTGTGTGTGTGTGTATGCAAATGAAAAATAATGAAACATCAGGGCCTGATTGAATCCCAGCTGAGGTGTATAAAGCAGGACCTCTGCTTACTAGCCTTCTCCACTCTCCTGGAGAATATATGGAAGGAGGAGGAAATCCCCAGAGCTCTTAATGACGCCTGCATTGTCAATATTTATAAGAACAAGGTAGACCGGTCAGACTGTGGCAACCAACACGGGATCTCGCTGCTGTCCGTAGCTGGCTAGATTATTGCTCGAGTCTTCCTAAACAGACTACTTCCTGAGGTTGAAAACTTCCTCCCAGAATTTCAATGTGGTTTTAGACCATCACGTGGCACCACTGACATGATGTTTGCTACCCGCCAGATACAGGAAAAGTGATGAGAACAGCGTCATGACTTGTACATGACCTTCATTGACCTTACTAAGGCCTTCGACTCAAACAACAGGGAAGCCCTCTGGCAAAACCCCCAGTCGTTTTGGCTGCCCACCGAAATTCATTGCCAGTGTAAGGCAACTCCACAAAGGCAGTGCCCTACACAATGGAACCCAGTCTTGAGATCTTCCCCATCCAAACATGGGTAAAACAAGGATGTGTACTGGCACCAACTCTCTCTTACATTTTCTTGGCTACCTTCCTTACTCATGCCAGTGCCAATTTAGCTGGTGGGGTGGACATCCAGTACTCCTCAATATAAGACAACTAAAAGTAGGAGCCAAGGTGTCGGCCGCTTCCATCACTGAACTTCAGTATGCAGATGACCTCACCCTCGTGGCTTACACTGAATGCAACCTACAGGAGATCTTGAACACTTACGCAGATGCATATGCACACTTCGGCCTTGAGATGAATGTACATAAGACTCGGATTCTCTTTCAGCCTGCCCCTGGTTCAACCATACCTCCACAATCCATCCAGCTTAATGGTCCTACCCTCTCTAATGTTACCCACTTCCAGTACATTGGCTCCCACCTGTCCACCACCGTGAACAAAGACGAAGAGATTCAACATTGGATCAGATGTGCATCTCGACTTTCTCAAGTCTTTGGCAGACTCTGTAACAATGTGGACTATAATATTAGGGTGTGTCATACAGAGGCGAATTTCTTTTTTTTGAGTTAAAAAAATCGGCCCATGGTATTAATGATGTAGTTCTATGTGCAGAATCATGTGATATCTTCAGATTTGAAAAGTTTTCATTTTTTGCTAGGTAAATTTTAACTTGAAATCTTATGAAAATTCAGTATTCCCACCCTTTTACCAACACCACTAAATAGCTTATTTAAAGTAAAGTAAATGTATCAGGTTAATTTATTAGGATGAAAATGATCCAGAATAGTGAAACGAATGATCTTGACACATTTATTAAATTTAATATTCCTTTAGAAAACAAAATCATCAAATACAAAAACCGGTTTTTCTACTACGACCCGGTGTTGCTGCACACCATAGAGAACATGTCTTTCTTGCTTCTGTTTCTACTCATCACCTCCCTGCTGACCACCTGAGCTCGGATGTAGCCTTCCCTCCTCTCCTGGCTGTACACGTGACTGCTGGCCTCGCTCACTTGCTGTACACAACGCTCTATACTCTGGGTGTCGAGGGCCAGGCAGGACATGCATGGAGTTGTCCAGGAAAGCTCTGACTTGAACATTGGTGAGGCTGCAGGTAAGAGGGGCTCACTGCCAGCCTGGATGTTATCCAGATCTATGAGATCAGTGAGGGTCTTGGCACCTAGATTGACTTCAGGAGTCTTCCTGACCCTGAAGGAATCGTCACCAACTGATTCGTCATGCCCAGATCCTCTCCTAAGTCTCATATCCAAGATCTTTTTGACTGCCACTCTTCTCTCCTCCTCATCCTTACTGCAGAGCATTGTCTGCAGAACTGCCTCGGGATGAGCATACCAGGAAGATCTCCTCACAGTCTGCTCCACAATCTGAACAACCTTCCTTGGCTGACTCCTCAGGAGCTCAAGCTGGAAGAGAACATGCCTCGGACCTTCGGAGAACGATGACTTGACCTTGGTGTTGAACCAATTTGGCAAGTAGACACTCTCACGATAGATTGGACAATAAGTCTCAGGTTGTGAAGCTGGTTCCCTTTCAGTTTATGATGAGCGACCCAAATTCTGCAGAACCTAAGAGCCGTTGTGAGCCACCTAGAATGTGAGACTGGACCTATCTGCAGGTAAGCAAGTCTATCAGGCATGACCCCAGTTTTGATGGCACTGCAAATCATGTAACCATAGTACTGGTCAGTACTCAGGTCGTCAATGACAGTATGTGCAAGCTCAACGAGTGGAGGGCCAACTGTGATTTTTCAAAGCTCGGATTTATTTCTAACTCAGTGGCAGAGTCCAGCATCTTGCCAAGGACCAGACCATCTGATGTTGTTTGAAAGAATGCATCCAGCTCCTGGGATCCAGATCTGAGTGGCAGCTACCGTTGGTGTGGAGGTCACAAACAATCCAGACCAGCTTCCTCCCAATCTTCCGCTCTATCCTGCATGACCCCCCCTTGCCACCCTGTGTTAGTGTTGGTGCTGTCCTCCAATAGCCTGTGGGGTCTGGTCTCACGATTCCTCTCTCTGAGCAGTTCACAATGTTATCTGCCACCCCATCTCAAGCTGGTTTCCACAGTGTCATCTTTCTCTGGAGTGAAATGCCTGCATCACTTTGCCTCCTGGTTGCTGCAGCGGGAGTAGTGTTCCCCTCCCTTCACCATGGCAGGGAACAACGTAAATCCTCAACTTTCATGAGAACACTTTAGTGTCGTCCCTTCTCCCATCAGAACAAAACAGTGATTCCATTTTCTCTTATCCCTTGTCAAACTCACTCTTCTAGGTTACTGACAAGTTTCTCCTCAGCTCTCCTTGCTTTTGATTATGATCTATCACCAGGTGAACATCATCAGGTGTTATCAAACCACCGTCAATCCAGGCAGCTGTTGCTATCTCTGCAGTTTCTCTGAGACCAGTGTGGTGTCGCATGCTGGCCAGAGCTATGCTCCGGATATCTTTCCTATTTCGAATCTTATGCCTGGAAGGTTTGGGATCATTATTTTCTGGGTTAGGGACAAAGTCACCATTCTCCTGGTCAGCACTCGGATCAGCCATGGGAAGTCATTAAACTCTGAATCAGCTTGACTCCAATCATCGGCCTTTTTTACCTCACCCTGGGCCTTCTCAAGTCTCTTTTCCTCGGCAACTCTTCTCCTCTTCTCTCTCTCTGTGGCAGCCTCCTGTCTCTTGGACTCCGGAATATCTTGGCTAGAAATCATGAGAGCCCCTATACTGCCAGTCTTCTCTCTCTGTGCTTTGACAAATGCCAGTTCGATCACAGGAATCTTCAGTTCACGCTTGCAAATACAGGAGATGTGGGCCTCGGATTTACAGTCACGATCTCATCCAAACTCAGGACAGAGAACAATTGGGCACTTGCAAGTAATTATGTCAAATAACTGGTCCAGTTGCTTGGCAAAGCTGTCCTTAACTGCAAGTTTTCCTCTCCCAAGAGAGATATCTCTTGCCTTTTCCCAACTGGCTAGCAGTCTCTCACTAATCTTCTTCTGACTTGTTATGACTGGAGGCTTGAACTGAGCGTTAGCCTGAGTGTACTGTGCCAAGACAGCATTGGTCATATCACTGGCAATGTCTTTGTTTGTGTAAGTTCTTTGGTTCTTTTCACTGATTTGCCTGATTAAAACACCATATCTCAAAGCATCTCTCAATGTAGGCAACTCCGACTTCAGGAGCTCTCTCCCAGACCCAAGATAATGACTGAGATGGCTGGATTTTTGGTTCCTCGTCCTGACACAAGCAGCCATCGCAAATATTATCAACTTATAAATGCATCAGAATCTGAAACAGAAAAAATATTGTTAGTTGGGTTGTTAAAGAATGAAGTCAGAAAGCAATGTTCACTATTTAATTGTAATGCACTAATGCAGCTGTACGTTAGATTTTCGATAAATTTCACGCTAAAATTTACCTAGCAAAAGGTTGCAAAATATTGAAACTGAAATTATTTTCTGTTTATATACACTAAAATCTACCAAAAAAGTGATGGGCCATTAGTTTTAGCTGATCTTCCCTCCTATGACACACCCTACTATAATATCCTTAGTGATATAAGTTACGTGCTTATTTATATACTTAAGACTTGAATTATATGTAGAGAAAACAATTACTTTTGTTAAATTTATTCTTTATTTTGTATAAGTGACCAAATTACAGTAGTATACATAAGTGGTGCACTGTTTACTGTTTATGTAGCATTTCCTCTCCATCACCTACCCTTCCCTTGAATTACCTACCATGCCTCTCACCTACTACAATGCTTCATTCTTTGCCTGCAGTGCTGGCAAGTGATATTTTTAAATTAGTAATTATGAGGGGTACATGTATACGTATATGGAACAATAATTTGTGATTGTTCTATTTTGTTGGAGGGGTGCCTCGATAAGTTGGAATTTTGGATAATGCGGCAAGGCGTGCTTTTTTCATGCCACAGTTTGAAAATACAGGCACAGGTGTGGGCTGAGCGTCTCCCCACACATATTCTGTGTGAACGGTACATTTGCATTTCATTAATTTCTAAACCGTGATGGTCTTCACTCACAGAAAAAATACGCTCATGTGAAGCGGTGCTTACAGTGGAATATGAGAGCTGCAGCTAGCCCACATGGTTTGAAATATTACTGGAGGCGTGTAGGGTATCATGATTTCTCTTTGTGACTAAGCCTTGTATGTTTTGCTTATATCAAATCAGGGTGTTAAAATATAAATTGTTGATTAAGTGGGGTTGCAAATAGCAAGGTATTCCTGTACATAAAAAACAGATATTTTTTACTATACAGTAGCAATTTTCCAGAGAGGGAAAGGGGACTTGTTTAGAAAAGTTACCTGAAGTAGTGACCGAAGACGTTGCTGACCTTCCACCATGCGGTCAAAGAGGTCAACAGTGGCAGCCACCCCCATGTGACACCGCTCACAGATGCGTATTGAAGCTGTCCATCATCAACAACCTGCAAGTGAATTAAATCTTAAATAAAATTTCATCGAAAACAAACTTCCATACTTTCCAAACTCTTAAAAGGCCTCTACCAGTACAGTGCAGATTAGCCAAAATCTAGAGTAATACTGAGTCTCCCTTACTCATTGTCATTCCTTCATTTTAACTACACTAGATATGTTGAGTTAGTCATCCCTTTCTAAAACAAGGCCCAAAATTCCATCACTCACACATCACACACCAACAGCACACATTTCACTTCAAAACTTGGCACCATGCTCTCTGATCATGCATGTATGCAACTGCTTCCTGAATGACTACCTTCCTCTCTCATCCTTCCATATCCTTCCTAGTCTACCCTTCTCACTCCTCTATCCATCTGTAATTTGGTGAAAAGGCTCCATTATTAAAAGAAGAGTATCCCAGGACTGACCTCGCCTTACTAATAGAGAAAATTTGTGCTAGTCAACTCAATTCCTGCAAGGATTGAATAACAATTGGTAGCTGTACATTGGTTTATTACATAACCGGCATCCTACACACAGAATAAGACTTCACAGCATTAATACAATAGATGCCTTGCACCCAAAAATAAAATCATAAGGCTAATACAGGTATATTCATTCATCACATCTCATGCTCTCATGACCACTCATTCACCGATCACCATCATACACTAGCCCCACAGCTTCTGGCAATGATGCACAATATGGTTAGTGGAAGAGTGAATATTATGTATGTGTGTTGTGCGTGCACACAGGGAAGGTGGGTCTAGCATTGCAGCTAAGGTGCAAGCACTGCTTGCTTACCTCGCTTTCAGCTACCATCGCTGCCTTGCCCTCATGGTGAACAGGAAACAACTTGCATAAGTCTTCCCTGCCAGTACACAGCCTCTTCACCATCAAGACTCCTGCCTGCCTCCTCGTGGCAACAAATGGTAAACGGTGTCACCCAAGCCTAGACCAGCAAGGGATCTGGAGTAGTAGTGGGCCCCAAAGAGATGGCACATAAGCCCACTGACATGTACACAACCTGGCGCCTACCAACCATTGCCCTGTTATGCTAGGATTAACCTGTATACGGCCACGGAGTAAAGCCTGGATAAAACCATGGGCCCTAGCATCAGACAGACATGCTCCAACAAGACTCCAACAGTGGTATAAGCAAAAGAGGTGACCACCATGGGAACCCAATGACTACACAGGCAGACTGAAAGCAATGCATGGTGGACAGGCTACTTTTAGAAACCCGCCAAAACTGGGCTATCGGAAGTCCACTGCAACTCTCCCTCTCCCCACTGCTGCAACACTTGCACCACTGGACCCGGAGAAAGGGAAAGCCAAGCTGTGTGGTTGCAGCCTGCGCTCCTGCCTCACCACATAAATCAACTCACGCGCAGAGCCATTATCCAGTTCATCATACCTCGCGTCATCATCAAAACCCTTATACCCCCCAAAAGTCCTTTGGCGACGGACAAGTATGGGGACAGGCAGATGATCAGAGTCTCTAGTCACAACTCTGCACATGGGCGGCACAGATAAGATGGTCGTTTATGCACTAGGATCGAGGCAGCAGTACAATCCGGTCCTGTCTGTGCAACTGAGCAGCCCTTTCAAGGAGCCACTCTGCTCACCCCACATGGGAGGCCAGAAAAGGTGCCCTAAACATAGCCTGCCTAAAAAAACAACCTGACTGGGCAACCGTGCCCAGTAAGGTCATCCTTATGCAGTCGAAAACACAATCAAAATCACACATCCAAACAAAAACAAACTATACAACCTCTTATGGTCACTGCATGGAATGTCAGGAACGTTCTGGATACTGACACAAATGAGCCCTGAAGAAGAACAGCCCTTGTGGCAAAAGAGCTGGCGAGGTATAACATTGACATAACAGCCATTAGTGATCCTGGGCCAGCGCAGAACAGGGGTCTGGCTATACCTTCTTCTGGAAGGCTAAGCCTGCTGTAGAGAAACCGCATTTATGGAGTTGCCTTTGCCATCCAACGCATCCTACATAGGCTAACTGAAATGCCTAATGGGATCAACAAGTCCCACTGAATCACTCACGTCATGCCGTTTTCATCAGCGCATACGCCCCAACACTGGATGCAGAGGATGACCTCAAGGAGGCCTTTTATGCCAACCTCGACAAAGTGCTAACTTCTATCACCAGAGAAGACAAGGTTGTGCTCCTGCACTCCAATGTCAGAGTTGGTAGAGATGCTAACATTTGGAAGGGGACCATATGGAGAAATGGAAAAGGCAAGTGTAATCCTAACAGCTCTCTCAGCAAGTGTACAACCTCACTATCACCAATACCTTGTTTAGGCAGGCCGACAAGTTCAAGGGTCTAAAAACACCCAAAATCCAAACACTGGCTTGATTACATCATTGTCAGAGAAAGAGGGCCGAGACTCATCACCTGCCATGAGTGGTCTGGACCACTGTGACACTGATCATCGATCCGCTAGAGCCAAGCTCTCACTTCACGTAGCCCCCAAACAGGCACTGCCTGGAAGATAAATTGGTAGCACATGCTTTCAGAGAGCAGCTCGAACATGGGCTGATAAGCAATCCGACAACAAACAACCCAAATCCCAGTGCCGAATGGGATATTCTCAACACTGTCATGACAAAAACCTGCAGAGAGACCCTCAGCCAGATCGAAAAAATACACCAGGACTGGTTTGATGAAAATGACCCGGCAATCAAGGTAGCAAACAGGGAGGTACTACTGCCTAGGAAGACATTGGAAGCATAATGTGTCTAATGGTAGACCCTGCTGCTATATGGCATCATGAAAATTGTGACCAAGTCCCAGGTTGCTGATCTGACTTTCTGTCTCATTTACACACAATTGCAGGGTCTCAATTGTTTCTCTTACTTTGACAACACAACATACTGTACATAAATTGTTTCTCACTATTGATTTTTTCTTTTTGCATTTCTTTATGGTTCTTTATCATTATTATTATTATTATTATTATTATTATTATTATCATTATTATTTTATTTGTATTTTTTTTATTATAAATTTTATTTAATATGAATTATTATTATTATTATGATTTAATTTATTTTTATTTATTTTTATCTTATTTTATTTTTATTTTTTTTATTGGGCACACCCCTACATCCTTGTGTAAGGTGAAGCACAGAAGCGTTTACAGTGCCCATCTGGGAAGCATGCTAAGTTCATGCTTGCCTTTTATGTCTCATGAGTTAAGGGCGTAGAAGCCTGAAGAGTCAGGCGAAGAAGTCCTTTAGAGTCAATGGTTTATGTCATCAAGTTATTGGAAGCTCCAACAACTTTCCCTGAATACGAATTTGCATCTTTAGATTATTATTACACTTTTCGCCCCAAGGCCCTGATGTGGGTCAGTACCCTGCTCCCAATAACCTCATAAATAACTGACTGGCAAAACCACTCTCAGTCTCGGACCAAAGCAAATACCTTCCACAAGAAGAAAGCTGCGGTGACAAAGCTGCATAAAAATTTGCAGATCAGCAAAAGATAGCAAATTTTTCAATTCCACCAAAACATTTTATGGGCTAATCACTCGTGGCGTAGCCCCCTCCGCTCATCCAATGGTAACTCCATAATTAAAGACGATGAAGACTTCCTTCAGTGCTGGAAAGAGCACTACCATACATACCTCAACCGAAACACTGATGTGGATATCCTGACTACCCAGCAGGTCCCTCAGCATCCACAGCTGACTCACTTCACCTATCCTCCTTCCCTGGATGAGGTAGCTGCTGCCATCAAACAGATGAAAAACAACAAAACCTCAGGGCCTGATCGAATCCCAGCTGAGGTGGAGCAGGAGGACCTCTGCTTACCAACCGTCTCCACTCTCTCTTGGAGAATATATGGGAAAAGGAGGAAATCCCCCAAGCTCTTAAAGACGCCTCCATTATCAATATTTATAAGAACAAGGGAGACCGGTCAGATTGTGGTAACTACCACGGGATCCCGCTGCTGTTCGTAGCTGCCAAGATTAGTGTCCGAGTCCTCCTAAACAGATTTCTTCCTGAGGCACCACTGGCATGATTCTTGCTGCCCACCAGATACAGGAAAAGTGCAGAGAGCAGCACCGTGACCTGTACAGGGCTTACATCGACCTAACCAAGGCCTTCGACTCGGTCAACAGGGAAGCCCTCTGGTGGACCCTCAGCTGTTTTGGCTGCCAACCAAAATTCATCGTCATTGTGAGGCAACTCCACGATGGTATGAACGGGAGTCCTGCACAATGGCACCCAGTCCGAGTTCTTCCCCATCCAAACGGGTTAAACAAGGGTGTGTACTGGCACCAAATCTCTTTTCTATTTTCTTGGCTGTCTTCCTTACTTGTGCCAGTGCCAATTTAGCCAGCGGGGTGGACAGATACCGGATGAAGGGTCTTTTTAACATAAGACAACTCCAAGCAGGACCAAAAGTGTCGGCAGCTTCCATTACTGAACTTCAGTATGCAGACGACCTCACCCTTGTTGCTCACACTGAACACCTACAGGAGATCCTAAACACCTACGCAGATGCGTATGCACACTTCAGCCTTGAGGTGAATGTAGTGAAGACTCAGATTCTCTTTCAATCAGCCCCTGGTTCAGACACACATCCACCATCCATCCATCTTAACGATACTACCCTGTCTAATGTTACCCACTTTCGGTATCTCGGCTCCCACCTGTCCACCACTGCGGACATCGATGAAGAGGTTCAGCTGTAAGGAGCTGAAAATATCTACAAAGTTACACGAGATATCGAGCAGTGGTCCTCCCCACCCTGTTATAAGGCAACAAGGAATGGGTCACATACAGGAGGCACCTAAAGGCACTTGAAAACTTCTCCGAGTTCGCTGGGAAGACAAGAGAACAAATGCCAGTATTCTTGCTGACACCAACTATGCTGGACTGGCCATGTTACCTGCATGAACGCCAGTAGACTGCCAAAGCAGCTACTTTACGATCACCTAACGAATAGTAAACGTAACATTGGTGGGCAACTGAAAAGGTAAAAGGATAGTCTTAAGACAAACCTGAAAAGGTGCCAAATTGATCCCCTAGCCTGGGAGACCATTACTCCACATCGTAACGCTTGGAGGACCACCACACGAGAATGTATCAATATTTTTGTGTTAGCCCGACTGCACACCGAGGCAAACAAGCGCCAACGCTGGAAAGATGCTGCCACCGCCCTTCACGCACTCTCGATGTAGCCCTCCACGTGTGCAATGCCTTTGAACGACCGTCCCGTATCGACCTCTTTAGTTGCCTCAAAACTCACCAATGAAGGTGACATCCCAAATAACTCATATCATTGTATCATAGCTGGATGATCGTCAAACTCGATTCCGAGTAACAGCAAAGTAGTAAGTAGTAGTACAGTAATATTATTCTCTTTATTTACAAACTTACAGTCTATTTAATCACAGCACTGAACTTTGATTCAACTATACAGCATACTGCTTGGCAACTCTTGGTGTACCTGTTATTTTGGTCACCCATACACAGTCTCAGGACAACCATCACTGTTGACCCAACTACACTCACTGAGGTTATAACCACATTATCCGTCCACTGCCCCCATACAGAACAACTCCTTTATACCAGACTACAATATCCCCTTATTCACACTACTCTGGTTACCTTGCCAGGTGTCACTAAGCAACAACACTGTTAACACTGAGAACCTCCCATAATACGCCTAGTCTTGGTGTATGCCACAGGCATGTTTCCACCAGGCTGCAACTTGGCGATGTGACTAATTTACCACACTCACAAATTCTTTAGGTAGACACTGGAGAGTTCTCACCATGCACAGGGTCATGCCACATTGCCAAAACCAGCCAGGCCTCTATGTCGCCATTCTTGAGGTAGCAAGGTCACCAGATTAATAGTCCTTTTAATTCTCCCTTGTCGCTTCCTCCAGGCTCTCCACTGCAAACTACCAGTCTCACCTGATTCCTGCTTATATTACAGCACTAATCCCAGCAAGTCGGAGGATTAGCGCGGCCATGTGTTTACAATGTGCTTCCGCTCTGCAGACAGACACGAGGCCCAGAGCAACCAATCCCTGCAACACTCACTATTTTCAGGAATACCATATGCCCACTAACTTCAAATATTATCAAATCCTCCCCTATTACACATCTATGAAATTTAACTGTTTTTCACATCCTCTAAACTTTTCCTCACTTCCAAATTCCACACTTTCTCTTACTGCTCTACACCGTTATTGTTCATAATTAGCGTATGAAATTTTGCAACACAGAATTGTTTTCATTTACTTAATTTTCCATATATTATGAGACCACATGAGGATTGATTGTGGTAATTACTTCCCTGGCAATGCAGAGGCTTAGGTCAAATGCCGCCAAATTAAACTAAAAGTTTAGAAGGCTAAAAACAAATACTGTAATGTATGGAAAGAAAAGAATAAATAGCATAGAACTTAAAAAAAAAAAACATTTAAACATTAGTAGATAAAACTCAAAGTTTGTGTAGAAGGCCGGCTTCATCAGCAAAAGGAGAGAAGTCCCCAGGTGCCAAAGGTGCTTTTGATGAAGATGTCTAAGATTGGGGCACTCCACCAGGAGGTATTGAACAGTCACTTGGATCAGGCAGTCATCACAACGTGTCAGCCAAGTGTGGCAAATACATAGACGGGCCAATGCATTCTCCCAGCGGCACGACAGTCCCTGATATCCCCAGGAACCAAAACCAGGGTGGATGTTGCAGAGCTTGTTTGTTCCAATGGCATCCCACCTGCATTGCCAACTCGAGCAGAATGTCTGGTGTTTGTTTGTTTATTTATTTATTTGAGATAAGATTTGACAGTTGGCGCTGAAGGCCTGCCTGCATGTTTATTTATCATTACTTAAGAGTGACTAAGCTCTTTTCATAATTTGCCACCTAAACGACCTGGGTGAATATAACTTAAATTGCTGGGATAGTAATTTATTTGAATACCTGTATAAACAAACTATATTTGCAAAAGACATAACAATTTTAGTACCGTAATCATTTAGTACATATACAATACAGATTTGCACTTAGGTCCATTGTTACTGTACAATATTGACTAAATTCACTAGATAACGATGGCTGGCAGCACAATCTATAGGAATACGCGATGCATATATGACGTAAAGGTGACTGTGCCCGCTCTAGGTCCATTTAGGTTAACTACGTCCCATTATTTGAATGTTTTTTTCCAATTAAAATTTTAGTTGTTTATTCCTTGATAGAGGAAGCGGGATCCTAGTGCTGTCACGTGGTACCCCTGTACCATGACACCAGAAGCAAGTAGTGTCACAAAGTATATACAGCAGTACAATCATCACTGTTATCGCACTAATTGGGACCTCGCCGAAAGTGTGATAACGAAAAAAACTCGATAACAAAGTACAGAACCTATGGATTTATTCTAATTGGTTCCAGGCACCCAAGACCCAACCCCAAGTTTCCCATTTTACTGACCACTTAGACCCACTAAATATATATATAATGTTATGGTAAATATCATAAACACACATAGGCATGGCTAGTATATTACAAAGTGATGAAAAGGGCTTCTAATACTGTAGTCCACAAAACATGTAGCTATGTTTTTTTATTTGGTCCCCATCATACAGTCCGTTTTCTCAGATCAGGACGCCTGAGTCCTCAGTTTTCTCACTTAATCTTAGAGTGCACCAGAGACTCTCGCTATTCTCTTAGTAATGACACAGAATTTGAATTGCAACCCCAATTGCAACTGGGGTGTAAATTGTTGAGGCAACTACATATGTCTGATTACAGCAAATGTGTTATTGTCAATGTGTAGGTGAAAGATTTTATCCTCAATAGATGTAGGTTAACATTACACCTGAGGCAAAGCTTAAAAAGCCTAACAAGCATATTCTTTAACACATAATCATCTGACCAGTATGGGAGGATCATCATGTTCCGCCAGGGGGTCGGAGGTGGTCCAGCAGGCGCCACGGAAGGATTTTTTTGGGGGCAGGCCACGGATATATGCTATCGGACGTTGTTCGGGTCGGATTAACTATATATATATATATATATATATATATATATATATATATATATATATATATATATATATATATATATATATATATATATATATATATATATATATATATATATATATATATATATATATATATATATATATATATATATATATATATATATATATATATATTATATATATATATATATATATAGTCTCGGTTAAACGAGCACAATCCGCTCCAGCAGGTTGCGAATCAAAACCATTGTTTCAATGGGTTTTGGGTAATTGGTCCAGCTCACCAAAAATTGCCAAATTCAACAAAATTTTAGAAATTGACACTTACTGAGGTGTGTATGTAGAAGGCCCTGGATGATGATGCTGATGTGAATTTGAAGTGAGGTGAGGTGGAGGAGGAGAAGGAGAAGAGAAGGAAGTGGAGGTGAGAAGCATTTTACTGCTTCTCTAGAAGGTGAGTTTACCTACTATGAAAATGCTAGGAATCTCTGCACTGACATTTTCTCCACCATGGCCCATCCCTCCTCCTTGAAGTGAAGGCTGAGGGCTAGCAAAAATCCTCTCCTTTTCTGAAGTGGAAGGCTGAGGATAAAGCATCTTGTTCCTCTGCCTTTACTGAAGCAAAGTGTCAATTGTGGTCTAAAGAGTCTTCCTCCCTCACCATTAACTTATGTTTAGCATGAGACCATTGAGTCTCAATATGACACAAAGTTAGTTCAGTTTTTTTCCACATCTGATGCTTGAAGCCAGTTCCTGAACTTCTCCCAGTGGTAAATCACATCTTTCAACTCTTTAGTTGACATATGGTCATCATTTTCAATTTCCTCCTCACCACCTTCTAAGTCAGCCTCTAACATTCCATCCAGTTAAGCTCAGTCATCAGGAGTTCTCCCTATGAGACATCACAAGCTCTTCGACATCATCATCTTCCACTTCAAGGCCCAATGACTGACCAATGGACACACCCTGGTCCAATCCGTTTTTCTCAAATCCTCAAAATCATGGACTACTGATGGCCACAGTGCTTTCCATGAAGAATTGAGGGATCTGGTGAGACTTTTTGGTTATGACATTGGTCAATCAATTTCCACAGCCCAGGATGTTGAATTGTGTCTTCCAGAACTTTTTCAGCAGAATTAGGATCATTGAAGCTGGGGTTTGATGACACCTCCTAAACATTTTCTTTCATGTACAACCTCTTGAAGTTGCTGATCACATTCTGGTCCACTGGCTGTATGATTGATGTAGTGTTGGGAGGTAAAAACACATTTTCACAAAGCTCAAATTGATACTCCAAATTTCTGGCAGGTTCAGGGTCATGACCAGAGCATTATCCATGAGGAGAATATTCTCGGAAGGAGTTTATTGGTGGTTAGGGTAGCTCTGACAGAAAGGGTAAAAACACATCAACAGCTCCATTCATTAAAGAGCTGTCTTGACACCCATACCTTACGGTTGGACTTCCAATAAACTCAAGCTTTGTTCTACCACTTACTGTTGCTTGGAACACCCTGGGGTTTTCTAGAGGGTAGATAAAAACATAGGCTTGCACGGAAACTCTGAAGCATTGGGGCACCAAGCATAGAGTGAGACGGTTTTTCATGGGTTTATGCCCAGGTAAAGAGGCTTTCCATCTCTGCTGATGAATGTTCTTTGGGCATCTTTTTTCCAGAACAGCCCAGTTTCGGTCCACATTGAACACCTCTGCTGTGGAAGATAAATTTTTCTTCTTCCATCAAAATTCTTTTAAATTCCACAAAAACTTGCTGCCCCTTCATATCAAAGCATCACAAAGCACCTCCACCATGCCAACAACACAGAAAAATGTCACTTCTTTTTCTTAAATTTTTCAAACTAGCCTTTTGCTGGGACGAAAATCTTCAAATTCTGTGCCTGAAGAACCAGGTTGATCTGTCTTTAAATGTTTGTAAATCTCCTGGCTTTCACAAATGAATTCAGTAGAAATCAATCATCTTCGTCTGTTTTTCCCTAATCCAGATGATAACCTCTCAGTTTTTGCAATTAGGACTACTTAAACACTCAAAGATTTGTCTCTACTCTTTCAATTTCTCTTTAAATTTGTCTTCAGGGCAAGAACACAGTTGATGCTCCACATGCCATATTCTTTGCATACGATTTGTTCTAATGCCTTGTCTTATGTTTTTTTTTTTATAGTCTCTGCTTGATTGGATTGAAATCGCTTCCAATCTCTTAGGCCCTATGTTGGGTCTGCTAAACACTGCCAA
This sequence comes from Homarus americanus, assembly GCF_018991925.1. Taxonomy (NCBI): domain Eukaryota; kingdom Metazoa; phylum Arthropoda; class Malacostraca; order Decapoda; family Nephropidae; genus Homarus; species Homarus americanus. The sequence continues at coordinate 9,856,730 of NW_024729259.1, forward strand.
CACATGTTTTTTAAAGTAAATTAGCTACAAATAAAGAAGATTTTCAAAATAACAATGACTGCTATATATTGGTCAATATGTAAAATAAAAATGACCAATAATTTGGTTTGGAAACACAGAGAAAAACATTGATGGAATAGCCTCAAGCAAGATGTTACCTCCACTGGAAAGGAGAGACTAACGCTTTTGTTTGGTGTGTTAAAGGCTGGATGGCGCTGCATAAAACTAGTGACTGTATCACTATATGTTCAATAATTGTTAAATGACTAAAAAAATTTAATAGTAAACTTACAATTATTGAATAGTATAAACTTCTTTGATATTTACTAATATAGTAAGGAATTTAAGCCCTGTAGCTACTGTATTGGCGGACTACATAAGCTGGTTGACTGCCAAGCGTGTTTAAAACATGTTGAGGTCAGTTTCCGTGAAGAAACTCAAGTAACCGAGGGATTGCTCTCGCTAACCGGCTTAGAATCTAATGGGAGGTAACTCGTTAACCCAAATTCCTTAACCGAGGATCACTGTGTGTATGTATATACAGTAAACCTCACTTTACGTGTCAATTGAACCCACGGAGGCCCGCCCAGAAGCGAGAAACGTAAAGTGAACAACATAACATATGGGATTAAATGAAATAGAGACCGCTGACCCCAAACTCCACTTTTCCGACACAAAAATACTCTATGTTCTAGTAAAATAACATCTTAATTTTATGATGGTACATGCACACAATTAATACTAAGAGAAATAGAGAAATACAGTCACCAAGTTAATGTCCATTCAAATAATTGACTCAACTCCTCCCCTCACACCCGCTGGCTCTCTCCCTCTCTGAGAAATGTTTGGAAACCACTAGATTTTAAGGTATAGTAATAAATAATACCTCAAACTAAAGTTAGCATAATATAATTGACATTGCTGGATTCTTGTAAGACCAGGATATTTTGAATATAAATGCCATATATTTTGGCAAAAGATAACATATTTACTCAGAGTAAACAAAATACTTACCATACATTAGATCTAAAATTTGTATGTCTAATGCAAAAATCATGATGTTTATTAAAATGATCATCA
>NW_024729259.1:9862809-9864295 GCF_018991925.1 Homarus americanus
AGCCAGGAGGATGTGTGAGTGGTGTGGGGCTGTGCAGTGGTAGTGTTAGGGGAGGATGTGGTATGAGTAGTGTGGGGCTTTGTGGTACAGTTGTGAGGATGTGTGAGTGGTGTGGGGGGGGTTGTGGTAGTGTTGTGAGGATGTGTGTGAGTGGTGGGGGGGTTGTGGTAGTGTTGTGAGATGCTAGTAAGGAGAGGGGGCTTTGTGGTACAGCTAGAGGGATGTGTGAGTGGTGTGGGGGGTTGTGGTAGTGTTGTGAGGATGCTGTATGAGTAGTGTGGGGGGCTTTGTGGTACAGTTGTGAGGATGTGTGAGTGGTGTGGGGGGGTTGTAGGTACAGAGGATGCTGTATGAGTAGTGTGGGGCTTAGGTACAGTTGTGAGGATGTGTGAGGCAGGGGGGGTTAGGGAGTGGAGTCATAACCACACACCACCTCAACACACACTACCTCTTTTCCTGCATCACCATCCAACACTACCAACGTGCAACACACCTGGTCACCTCTACATTGTTAACACCTATACTGGAGCTGATTGGGGATCATGTGCTGTGTACATCGGCTTAATATTGTATTGCCCGACACTGAATACGCCATCAACCCTAGGGTCCAGGATAATATTAAGCCCTGGCACGTGACTTCTTAAAGTATTAAGGTGATTGTATTTACGCCATCTAATCCCTAACTTCATAATGGAGTTGTCAAGGCTTCACTGTAATTACAACTTCCAGTTTTAGTTTCTGTTTATTCAACTGGTATTATATCTACAAAGAGTTATTTAAACTGTGACGTGACATTTCTTTTGTAAAGTCATATGTAGTATGAAATACATTATTTCAGCATAATGAAAATATGTTGAGATGGGGAGTGGTGACATTAGTGGGGCAGCTAAATGTAATTTTTCAAGAGAATCATGAAATGGTGGTACACACCAAATTTGCATTTTGTAATTCTAATGGTTACTTAAATAAGTCTGCCTGATTGGCCATTTAAAAATTCAAGATGTATACTCATTTAAGGTGACCGCCATATTGACCTTCAAAAGTTGATTTTATAGAAATTGATGAAGCTGGTCAATCTGGTGATCTTGGTGTTTCATATGTATAAAAGTTTTCAAGATGCTTAGATGATTTTTTATGTTTTAAGTCCATTGTAAATATTTTTATCCACATAAAATAACACTTTTAGTAAAAAATATAACAAAAAAGAACTTACTAAAAAAGTATTTAAACAGTGGGGAACACAGTCCCACCACCGCAGACGAGGTAACACTCTACCACCGATCGCCCTGTGAAGCAAGTATATAAATTAAAGAAAATACTTGCAGTGTGTTTAATATGTTACAGTATATTATAATAATAAACAATAAATCGTAAACTATCAAGTAAATGGAAAATTTTACTTATTAATTCCATATTAGTTCCAGTTAATGGAAATAGCAGACGCTTCAGTGACGTCACTAGTGTTACACTACACCAGCGGTAACAT
>NW_024729259.1:9864395-9913173 GCF_018991925.1 Homarus americanus
CATGTCCGTTGGGTTATCACTCCCTAGTACCCAATGCCTATCTTGAGTGACATATTGCAATCCTTAGGTAAGGATAATGCGGTATTTAGCAACTTAGATTTGCTTAGTGGGTATTGGCAAATACCACTCAATGAAAAATCACGAGAAATCACGGCATTTAGCACGCCTCTAGGCCACTTTGAGTTTCTACGAATGCCATTTGGTCTCAGAAATGCCCCACTAACATTTCAAAGAATGATCAACACCCTGTTTGCCGGACTAATTGGTACCACAGTCTGCGCTTATTTGGATGATCTAATAGTAGTCAGTAAGGACGTCGATTCCCATCTGATTAAACTGCGTGAAGTTTTGGCCAAACTTTCCACAGCAGGCCTCAAAATAAAACTCTCAAAGTGCGAGTTTTTAAAAATCCAGAATCCATTTCCTTGGTCATGTAGGCGACGGTGAGGGCATACACACAGTTAATGATAAAGTAAAAGCTCTATCTCAGTTCCCGCGTCCTACCTCAAATGATCATGTGCGTAGCCTTCTCGGATTATCTGGTTATTATCGTTCCTTTATCAAGGACTATGCAACATTAGCATCGCCCCTAACGAGGTTGCTCAAAAAAGATGCAGTGTTTATATGGGATGCTGAACACGAGGAAAGTTTTACGGCATTGAAGACAGCGCTAACCAATGCCCCGGTTCTAGCATTCCCAGACTACACTCAACCTTTCACTCTCTGTACTGACGCTTCCGGAATTGGAGTCGGAGCAGTGCTCATGCAAGAGGACACGCGTGGGAAGTTTAGAGTGATAGCATTTGCAAGTCGCAAACTAATCGATGCTGAAACACGTTATTCGGTGACGCATTTAGAAACGTTAGCCGTTGTGTGGGCACTTAAGAAGTTCAAAGACATTATCTTTGGCTACAAGATAACTGTTTTTACTGATCATGCGGCAGTCACCGAACTGTTCCATGGCAGAAACTTATCAGGCAGATTAGCACGCTGGTATCTGACAATTCAAGAGTTTGACCCCGAATTTAGGTATTTACCTGGGAGGGCGAATGTTGTCGCCGACGCTCTGTCAAGAAATATAGCACCAGTTATGCCTGTATCAGCATTCACTCTTTCGCAACTGGAAGATGAGCAACGACGCGACCCATATTGGTCAGCTGTTATTTTTGCTCTCGAATCGGGCGAGGATGTTAAACTCCCCAAGTTATTTCTTCCCTTAAGTCAGTTTGAATTACGACATAACATACTCAATAGGACGAGAAAATCTCCTGAGGGTAATGTGTCTCAAATAGTCGTACCTGACACGTTGCGCAAAGCAGTAATGACATTGTTCCACGATGTCCCACAAGCAGGTCACCAAGGTCGTGATAAATGCTTAGCGGATTTACGAAAGAAGTATTTCTGGAACACTATGAAGAAAGACATAGAATTACACATAGCTAATTGTTTGGCATGTGCTCAACATAAAGGATCAACAGGATCACCTGCCCCGATTCTACAATATCCTACACCAGACCGTCCGTTTGACACAGTCGCTGTTGATGTGTTACAGCTCCCAATGAGTCATCAGGGATCAGGATACGTCTTAGTGTGTGTGGATCATTTTTCCAGGTTCGTGGTCTTGATCCCACTAAAAAGCAAAACGGCCGAAGCAGTAGCCTATGCATTAGTGATGAATCTCATATGTCCATATACTACGCCTAAAGTTCTACTCTCTGATAATGGAACAGAGTTCAAGAATGAGCTAATAGAGCATATATGTGCACAATATGGAATTAAACAAACTTTTGTGACAGCTTATCATCCACAGGCTAATGGCCTTGTTGAAAGAACCAATCGTAAAATCCTAGAAATACTGCGTCCAATTGTTAGTGGTTTTCAATACGCATGGGAGGATTGGTTACCGCAGGTTGCAGCGTCGATTAATGGGTCAGTTAATAGCTCTACGGGCAAAACACCCTACTATATTGTCTATGGTACAGATAAACGTCTGCCTTACGACATCCTTACAGAGGCGCCATACCCGGTATATAATACGGATGATTTTGCGGCAAAACAAATTCATGTCTTTACAGAAATTCATAACCAAGTACGATCACAGCTAGCGGCGTCACGCGCCGAAATGATCATCAAACAACATAAACATGCTAAACCTATCGCACTGAACGTTGGGGACGCTGTTATGTTACAGGAACCTGAAAGGAACTCCAAACTTTCGGCGAAATTTTCTGGTCCATTCCGCATAATCTCAAAAGAAGCAGGCAACAAATTCAAAATATGGAAGCCTAATGCACAGATCGCAGATGTCGTACACGCGGATCGTCTAAAGAAGACCTAGATAAATGTCTTACCTCCAGTTGATGATAATGTGATTGATACATCCTTACAGACTGTCCAGAAGCAAAATGTCCCAAATGACTATTGTATGAAACTACGTTCTGCGAATAGAAGTTAACTCGTACTTTCGCGTCAGATGGAAAACGTCGACGGCCAACTACAATCAGCATTGGACATTCTTCATGGTCTCAGCACAGCTTCGATGAATTCGACAATAGTTTCACGAACATTGTCGTTCAAGCTGTATCTCAACAGAATCGTGTTATTTCTCAAACCTTTCACGCGATTACTGCTCTAGAATCAAAGGTTAATGCAATCATAATGGAGTCTAACCAAGTTTCGAGGATTGTTACTAGGTCACAGAAAGCAATCCCGACGTTAGAATGGCTCCTTTACTTCACAGAATATTTGCATGCTGCTGAAATTTCAGTTCATAAAATTGTAACCTCTAAAAATGAACTAATAGACAGCATTGTAGATGCCGGGATAGGACGTGTGGACGCGAAGCTTGTGCCTGTGCAGACGCTTCTTGAAGCTTTAAAAATAGGCAAGTTGCAGTATCATTTAACACCTATTTTCAATGACAATGAGGTTCACTATTATTACCCGCTGTTGGAGTCAACCCTCACACACAATGCAATTCTGGTCCACATTCCTATGTGAGGGCAACATGAGTTTAATGCATGGCATTTAGAACCCTTCCCATGGTTTGAGAACGACACACTGTATACCCTAGATAGGCCTAAAGAACTTTTCTTAGTAGATGAAGAATATTCATTGTTATCAAGAGAGGATTCTGAGGTACTGTCACGGTGTAAGTCGTCTTATCTACACCTACACGTATGTCCAGCCTACATGTTTGCATTTATTCCTGCTGCAGAGGGAATATGTGAATTGGCAGTCATACAACCAAATGTACGCACAGCGTTAGCGCAATGCAGTTATAGACCAGTTAGTCTAAAGACTGTGTTCCACGCTCACCTTCACAATGTGCAGTATTTGTTCTTTCCAAATCTCACTACTGTAATTTTAAAAAGCCAAAATGGTGTTAAGCTGCTAGTTGTGAAAGGGCATTACAAGGCTCCTGATTACTGTGAAATCAATTGCAGTACATTACGGACCTTGCCTACTCATCAGCATTTGGCGTTAAATCGAAAACTCAAGTCTGCTTTAATTCCACTTCCTATAATGAATTTCACTATCAAGGATATTCAAATAGTATCAGAGAAATTAAAAGTTTTAGCTTTCTTGAATGAGACACATTTTGCTGATTTGAATAATAACTTGCCATTTTACCTGTCACGGGAATTTGCACTACCAAGTCTTACGATTCCCTCTATTCTGTTAATTCTGGCAATAATGTTCCTGTTTTGTTATTACCGGGCAGTATCATCCAAATTCAACATTGTTCATAACATACTAACCCGTACGACACAAAAGTCTAGGTCCCCTGTAGTAGAGAATACCCCTACAGTAATTTCCCCAGCTTAGTGTCTACACATCTGTTTATAACATGGTTAGGGTTGTCTAGGATGTACTGTACTCTGTGAGTTATTTAGACCTCACGGAGCTCGGCTGGTAGGTGACCGAGCGATGTAATAGGCCTCTGTCTCATCAACAGAACGTATTATATAAATGGGTCAATACATCTGATATTATATTCAGATTCACCACCCTGTAACTTTCCACTGTCTATGAGTAAGACATGAGATGGACACATGAGCGGGCAACTCACCCAAGAGGGCGAGACCCATAGCTCAGCATTTCTGTAAGCACGCACTGCGATGCTCTTAAGCTTCAGTAGCTCACCTCAACTCATATCGTAAGGACGTGACCTTACGTTTATCATACATAAACCCCGTCCCCTTCTCATTCACTCCTAGACAGTGAGACTTACAGTTGATATACACTCAGGAATTATATCTACAACCTTTTATAATAAAACAAAGGAAATACCGTTTGGGTTCGTTACTTAAAACCCAAATATAAATATGTGTGAACGGACTGGTTAATTGGACAAGCAGCCGATTCAGTTACAGCTGACGACGTGTAAGGTACTATTACAGCTGGACGATGTGTAAGGTACTATTACAGATGGAAGACGTGTAAGGTACTGTTACAGCTGACGACGTGTAAGGTACTATTACAGCTGGACGACGTGTAAGGTACTATTACAGCTGGACGACGTGTAAGATACAGTTACAGCTGAACGACGTGTAAGGTACTATTACAGATGGAAGACGTGTAAGGTACTATTACAGCTGGACGACGTGTAAGGTACACTTACAGCTGGACGACGTGTAAGTTACTATTACAGCTGACGATGTGTAAGGTACAGTTACAGCTGGACGAAGTGTAAGGTACTATTATAGATGGAAGACGTGTAAGGTACTATTACAGCTGGGCGACGTGTGAGGTACAGTTACAGCTGGACGAAGTGTAAGGTACTATCACTGGGCTGCATTTGAAAAAAAAATTCATGAGGTGAGGGGTTTCTTAGCTGATTCTTTATGTATTTTGCGTGCTGATTCCAAAAATGCCATTCATTTTGCCCAATCCGGTCAGATTTTTATGCTATGGGAATTAGGAAAAAATCGAAATTCTTAAATATGATGTCAACATTTTTATGCAAAATATATCATAAAAAATGCAACCACAACACATAGGACCAAAATATGTCAACTACATAGATGCCTTTACAGTTAGACATGCATAAATGGCTGTCGCAGAGAATTTCTTTGGTGGTTGGTATCTGGGGCGTCCCGTTTCAGACACCAACAGTAGTCGGCGAGCATGTTGATATCCCAGCGACCCTGGTACCGCTCCTCCATTACACGGATATCTTGATGGAAGCGTTCTCCTTGTGCCTCACTCACATCACCACAGTTCTCTGGAAAGTAGTCCAAGTGGGAGCTGAGGAAGTGCATCTTGATGGACATGCGTGCACCAAGAACTTTGTAGCTCAGAAGTAGGTCCTCAACAACTCATCCATACTCTGGACTTCTGTAGTTGCCAAGAAAATTGGAGACAATAGACTTAAAGGCATGCCAGGCTTTCTTCTCATTTACATCCATGCTGCAATCAAACTTGGGATCTTTGAAAAGCTCTCTGATCTGAGGGCCATCAAAAATTCCTGCATTCAGCTTTGCCTCACTGACTTTTGGACATTTTTCTTTCAGAAAATTGAAAGCCTGGCTTTTTTTGTCCAGTGCCTTTACAAAGTTTTTGAACAGACCGAGCTTGATGTGCAGTGGCGGAAGAAGAATGTTCTGCGGATTCACCAGAGCATGGGCAACAACATTGTGAGAACCTGGAGTAAGTCCACTTCTTGCAGGCCAGTCACATTGCATGTAGTGCTGCGTGTCTGCTCGACTATCCCACAGACAGAGGAAACATGGAAACTTGGTGTAACCACCTTGTAGGCCCAGCACCATGGACACAACCTGTGGAAAAAAACAGATTAAAAATATGTTTAGCTGAATAGTTTTATTATTAAAAAATATTAACACTTCATAATATGACAGTATGTCGGCAGACATAATTACCTATTAGAAAAACTGTCAACAAAATATCAATTTTTGAAAGCAACTGTTTTTGGTGTATTAAATTACCTTCAAGTCTCCACAGATCTTCCAATTGTGGTCTTTATACTTCAGAGCAGTTAACAGATACTCCATGTTGTTGTAGTTCTCATCCATCTGCACTGAATGGCCCACCGGAACAGACGCGACCTGGTTTCCATTGAACAACAACACAGCTTTCAAGCTTCTTTTTGATGAGTCAATGAAGAGCCGCCTCTCTGATATATTGTATGATATTCCCATAGATGCAATGAGTCCACTGATATTGTTGCAATACACCAATGAAGTTTCCTTGTCAAAACTGAAGAACTTGCGAAATTCCTTGTTACGGTTACGGTACCAGGCAAATGTTGTTCCTGGTGCTAAGACATTGTGTTCGCAAAGCTAGTACATGCCATGTACCACCAGATGAAAAAGAAATTTAATTGTGAAAAAATATATGTAAAAAAACACGGACATATACTCTTTTCCTTTGCGTCACGGCGGACATTTAAATGGCCGGCGAGCACGTGGGTGTATTTAAATGCATCGTAAGGGCATTAAAACTGACCGAAATCTTTTCTGTGAGGCTTGCCAATGTTTCTGATGATTTTTTTAATGAACGAATATGAGGACCCCATTTTGAGCGAAAAATGCCAATATTTTACCTGAATCTCCACTTAAAATGCCATAGCACAAAATTCTGACCTGATTGAGCAAAATGGGTAACATTTTTGAGATCAGCATGCAAAATACACCCAGAAAAGCTTAATAATACACAAACCTCAAAAACTATGCAGGGCAGTGTTATAGATGGAAGACGTGTAAGGTACTATTACAACTGGACGATGTGTAAGGTACAGTTACATCTGGACGACGTGTAAGGTACTATTACAGCTGGACGACGTATAAGGTCCAGTTACTGCTGGATGACGTGTAAGGTATTATTACAGCTGGACGACGTGTAAGGTACAGTTACAGCTGGACGACGTGTAAGGTACTATTACAGCTGGACGATGTATAAGGTACTATTACAGCTGGACGAAGTGTAAGGTACTAATACAGTTAGACGACGTGTAAGGTACAGTTACAGCAGGACGACATGTAAGGTACTTTTACAGCTGGACGACGTGTAAGGTACTTTTACATGTGGACGACGTGTAAGGTTCGGTTACAGTTGGACGACGTGTAAGGTACAGTTACAGCTGGACAACGTGTAAGGTACAATTACAGTTGGACGACGTGTAAGGTATTGTTACAGCTGGACGACGTGTAAGGTTCGGTTACAGTGGGACGACGTATAAGATACAGTTACAGCTGAACGACGTGTAAGGTACTATTACAGATGGAAGACGTGTAAGGTACTATTACAGCTGGACGACGTGTAAGGTACTTTTACATGTGGACGACGTGTAAGGTTCGGTTACAGTTGGACGACGTGTAAGGTACAGTTACAGCTGGACAACATGTAAGGTACAATTACAGTTGGACGACGTGTAAGGTATAGTTACAGCTGGACGATGTGTAAGGTTCGGTTACAGTGGGACGACGTGTAAGATACAGTTACAGCTGAACGACGTGTAAGGTACTATTACAGATGGAAGACGTGTAAGGTACTTTTAAAGCTGGACGACGTGTAAGGTACAATTACAGCTGGACGACGTGTAAGGTACTATTACAGCTGACGATGTGTAAGGTACAGTTACAGCTGGACGACGTGTAAGGTACTATTACAGCTGTTCGACGTGTAAGGTACAGTAACAGCTGTCGACGTGTAAGGTACAGTTAAAGCTGGACGACATGTAAGGTACAGTTACATATGGTCGACGTGTAAGGTACTATTACAGATGGACGACTTGTAAGGTATAATTACAGCTGGACGACGTGTAAGGTACTATTACAGCTGGACGACGTATAAGTTACTATTACAGCTGGAGGACCTGTAAGGTAAAGTTACAGCTGGACGACGTGTAAAGTACTATTACAGCAGGACGACGTATATGGTACTATTACAGCTGGACGACGTGTAAGGAACAGTTACAGCTGGACGACGTGTAAGGTACTATTACAGCTGACGATGTGTAAGGTACAGTTACAGCTGGACGACGTGTAAGGTACTATTACAGCTGTTCGACGTGTAAGGTACAGTAACAGCTGTCGACGTGTAAGGTACAGTTAAAGCTGGACGACCTGTAAGGTAAAGTTACAGCTGGACGACGTGTAAGGTACAGTTACAGCTGGACGACGTGTAAGGTACAGTTACAGCTGGACGACATGTAAAGTACAGTTACAGCTGGACGACGTGTAAGGTACAGTTACAGCTGGGCGACGTGTAAGGCACAGTTACAGCTGGATGACGTGTAAGGTATTATTACAGCTGGACGACGGGTAAGGTACCGTTACAGCTGGACGACGTGTCGTAATATTTAACAAAAGCTAGTAAGGTGACCGGTCATGCACTGTCTGGCGTCTGAATAGATTGGCATCAAGGTATTTTGTGAAGCAAAAGTAAGGCATTGAAAATCATACGCATAATTACCCTTCTCTAATATCTTATAGCATCAATTACTTATATATTTTATGTCATTTTCTTTCTACTTTTTCTCTCGATCATTGGCACCAATATCCTGCCAGCTGCACCACACAGCACCATCTACCTCCTCCTACCTGCATCACACAGCACCAATATCCTGCCAGCTGCACCACATCACCATCCTCCTCCTATCTGCACCACAGCACCAATATCCTGCACGCTGCACCACACATGAATTGTATTTTCTAATAGTAGATCCTGCTGCCATATGACATCACAAAAATTGTGACCAAGTCCCAGGTTGCTCATTTGACTTTCTGCTTCATTTACACACAATTGCAGGGTTTAAATTGCTTCTCCTACTATTGATTATTATTTATTATTATTATTATTATTATTATTATTATTATTATTATTATTATTATTATTATTATTATTATTATTATTATTATTATTATTATTATTATTATTATTATTATTATTATTATTATTATTATTATTATTATTATTATCATTATTATTATTATTATTATTATTACTACTTGAGAGTTATTATTAGCATTATTATTTTATTATTTATTTTTTTATTATAAATTTTATTTACTATGAATTATTATTACATTTTCGCCCCCCCAGGACCTGATGTGGGTCAGTGACCTGTGCCCAGGTGGGCTAATCCCCGTAAAAAAAATTAAAACAGTATCATCTACCTCCTCCTACCTGCACCACACAGTACCATCACTTTGCCAGCTGCACCATCACCCTGCCAGCTGCACAAACACCCTGAAAGCTGCATCATGACCCTGCCAGCTGCACCATTACTCTGCCCGCTGTACCAACACCCTGCCAGCTGCAACATGACCCAGCCAGCTTCACTATCAGTCTAACAGCTGTACCATAACCCTGTCAGCTATAACACTTAGCACCGTCACCCTGAAAGCTGCACCAACACCCTGACAGCTGCACCAGCACCCTGGCAGCTGCACCATCACTTTGCCAGCTGCACCAACACCCTGACAGCTGCACCAGCACCCTGGCAGCTACACCATCACTTTGCCAGCTGCACCAACACCCTGCTAGCTGCACCACCAGAATTACAAGCTGCACCATCACCCTGCCAGCTGCAAAGCCATCACCCTGACAGCTGCACAAACAACCTGACAGCTGCATCATGACCCTGCCAGCTGCACCATTACTCTGCCAGCTGCACCAACACCCTACCAGCTGCAACATGACCTAGTCAGCTTCACGATCAGTCTAGCAGCTGTACCATCACCCCCCTGTCAGCTATAACACTTAGCACCGTCACCCTGAAAGCTGCACCAACACCCTGACAGCTGCACAAACACCCTGGCAGCTGCCACCATCACCCTGCATGCTGCACCATCACCCTTTCAACTGCACCATCACCCTATCAGCTGCACCATCAGCCTTGCCAGCTGTACCATCACCCTGCCAGCTGTATCATCACCCTGCCAGCTGCACCAACACCCTGTCAGCTGCACCATCACCCTGGCAGCGGCACCATCACCCTGTCAGTTGCACCATCACTCTGCCAGCTGCACCATCGCTCAGCTAGCTGTAGCATTACTCTGCCAGCTTCACCAACACTGCCAACTGCACCACACAGCACCTTCCTCCTTCCTCCCGCTTCACTCACCTTGGTGCTCACTTGTGTCGGGTAATGGAGTGTTACGTGGAGGCAGGAGGAGTGTCGTCCTCGCTGTATGAGAGTCGTCACACTTTAAGGCTGTTCGGCGGTTTTTCTTGAAGGGGATATATAACATATTTTCTATTTCATCAGAATTTGTCGTCTGTTTCTCTTTATGTATATATATATATATATATATATATATATATATATATATATATATATATATATATATATATATATATATATATAGTCTGTACTGAAGATGTAATTACACATAAGCTTGGGAACTACGTGTTTTTCTTCTGTGGTTATATATATATATATATATATATATATATATATATATATATATATATATATATATATATATATATATATATATACACAGGAAGTCTCCGGATTAGGAACGGGTTCTGTTCCTGAGGATGCTCCTAAGTCGGATTTGTACGTAAATCAGATCACATGCTATGTGCATACTGTACTTACAGAACAATGTTTAAAATCCCACTATATCATAGCCTAAGTCCTAATATACATCTAAAAGAAATAGAATGACAAAATACAGTAAATGAAAGTAAAAAAAAAATTATCACCAGGTAAATAAAATACAGAAAATTTCAAGTTTAACCCCGTTCGTATCGGAGGGCGTTCGTAAGGGATTTTTGTGAATTAAAGATAAATTCTATGTATTTGTCTTATCTAAGAAACTTCTGAATGGTTATGAACGTTCAAGTAGATAATTTATGAATTTATACTGTATATATATATATATATATATATATATATATATATATATATATATATATATATATATATATATATATATATATATATATATATATATATATATTGAGAGAAAGAAGTGCATGTGTTTTTCTTATACGCATTAATAACAAAACACCGTCTCAGTTCTCGTGTATTATTATACATAAAATTCAATTCGTTATATTTTGATGACACCACACTTGCTGTCCGGGAATTCATATATTTCTCTCATTTCTCTCCTGCGCGACACAAGACAAACACCGCTTGAGTGAAGGACTCAGTGTTGACAGCGTCACTCAGTGTTATGTTTGTCCCTTGGTTCATGGTTATATGTGTTTGTTTGTGGATATAAGCCAGTGTGTGGCTGTATGTTTGCCGTTATGCACTCCGCGGTCGTAGCGAATGTGGACATGTATGAGGTGTGTGGACAAGCGGACGTGAGCTGAAGCTGTTTTCGACCAGAAGGCGAAATTATTAACATATACATGTAAATAGAGGCCTTTAAAGACCAACGTTGGAGTTATTTACGCCATGGCTCAGAATATTACTTTCCTTGTCAGTCTTCCAGACGCTGGTGGCACGTTGAACAGGTGTGAGTGATGTGCAAAGTGTAAAGATATTCTACAAGCTTCAGCTGCTTAGTGTACCTAAAATTGACAATTATTACAAGGAATTTTATGAGTCACTGAAAAAGAATGCTTCGCAAAGGGTTTACATGCAATATTTTGTTGTAGGGTAAATAAGTTTTCTTATAAAATATAAATGAGAAATAAATTTTAAATCCTTTTTAAGATAAAGAAACTAGATATGGTTATTCATTACAAAACAAAAACTATTCCATAAGTGTGAACCAAACGATATTGTTGCAAGTATGACAATCTCTGTCGCAACAGGGAGAAATTATTACACTGTGCCACACACACACACACACACACACACCACTAATGGCCGCCACGGTTCCCAATGAAGGAGAAGATATGAGAGCCGCCCTTCGCGTTGTTCGTCGAGCCTTGTATGAAAATCCATCAGTCTCCAGGTAAGTTGTGTGAGGATCCCCGTCCCCCTCGTGTGGTGTGGATGGGTTTCTGAATTGGCCAATTCTCCAGCAAGATTGTCATCACTGCTCGTGTGAACTTATCAATACCCGACTGTGATGCTGGCCAGGATGAAGCCCCAAAATGTTGATCTCTCATTATAAGATGCAGTGGTATGTGGTATGTTGAGGTGGTGTGTGGTATATTGAAGTGGTATGTAGGGTATATAGAGGTAGTATGTGGTATACTGAGGTGGTATGGGTTATGTTGAGTGATATGTTGAAGTGGTATGTTGAGTGGTATGTTGTTTGTTGAAGTGGTATGTGGTATATTGAAGTAGTATGCGGTTTATAGAGGTGGTATGCGTTATGTTAAGTGGTTTGTTGTTTGTTGAGGTGGTATGTGGTATATTGAGGTGGTATAAGAACATAAGAACATAAGAATGGAGGAAACTGCAGCGGGCCTATTGACCCATACTGGGCAGTCCCGTTTATACCCAACCCCTATTGCGTATTCGAGTTAATGATGATAATTGGTAACTTCTTCCACTCATCCACAACTCTGTTTCCAAACCAGTGTTTACCAATTTCACGCCGAAATTTAAATTTGTCTAATTTAAAATCATTGTTACGAGTTCGCTCCTGGTTAGATAGTTTGAGTACCTTTGTAATGTCCCCTTTGTTTAACCCTGACTTCCATTTATACACTTCTATCATGTCGCCCCTCACTCTACTTCTCTCGAGGGAGTGCAAATTAAGATGCTTTAACCTGTCTCTGTATTCAAGGTTCCTAATGCCCGGGATTAGTCTTGTCATTCTCCTCTGGATTCTTTCCAATGATTCTATATCCATTCTGTAATACGACCAGAACTGAACTGCGTAATCCAGGTGAGGTCTCACAAGCGCTAGATATAATTTTAAGATGACCTCGCTAGTCTTGTAACTAACACTCCTTTGTATGAACCCATGTACTTTATTAGCCTTGTTACGAGGTGGTATGTGGTATATTGAGGTGGTATATGTTAAATGCTATGTTGTTTTTGAGGTAGTATGTCGTATATTGAGGTGGTATACGTTAAGTGGTATGTTGTTTTTTGAGTTGGTATGTGGTATATTGAGGTGGTATGCGTTAAGTTGAGTGGTATGTTGTTCGTTGAAGTGGTATGTGGTATATTGAGGTGGTACGTGGTATATAGATGTGGTATGTGGTATATTGAGGTGGTATGCGTTATGTTAAATGGTATGTTGTTTGTTGAGATGGTATGTGGTATATAAGAGGTGGCTGTAGTATATATAAGAGATGGTATGTGGTATATCAGAGGTGGTATGTGGTATATAAGAGGTGGCATGTGGTATATAAGAGGTGGCATGTGGTATATAAGAGGTGGCATGTGGTATATAAGAGGTGGTATGTGGTATATTAGAGGAGGTATGTGGTATATAAGAGGTGGCATGTGGTATATAAGAGGTGGTACGTGGTATATAAGTGGTGGTATGTGGTATATAAGTGGTGGCATGTGGTATATAAGAGGTGGCATGTGGTATGCGTGGTTTTTTTTTACGGGGATTAGCCATAATAATAATAATAATAATAATAATTCAGATATGTAAAATTAAAAAAAAAGTACAAAAATAAAAGTAATAAAATAATAATAATAATAATAATAATAATAATAATAATAATAATAATAATAATAATAATAATAATAATAATAATAATAATAATAATAATAATAATAATAATAATAATAATAATACAGAATCCATAAAGAAATACAAACATGAAAAAAACGATCAAAAGTGAGAAACAATATATGTATGTTGTGTTGTCAAGGTAAGAGAAACAATTGAGACCCTGCAATTGTGTGTAAATGATGCAGAAAGTCAGAGCAGCAACCTGGGACTTGGTCACAATTTTCGTGATGCCATATGGCAGCAGGGTCTACCATTAGACAACACATTATGCTTCCAATATCTTCCCAGGCGGTAGTACCTCCCTGTTTGGTAGCTGCCTACTACCTACTACTGTGGTATATTGAGGTGGTATACGTTATGTTAAGTGGTATGTTGTTTTTAGATGTGGTATGTGGTATAGTGAGTTAGTATGTAGTATAGAGATGGTATGTGTTATGTAGAGTTGGTATGTGTTAAGTCGAGAGATATGTTGAAGTGATGTGTGGTATATTGAGGTGGCCTGTGGCATATTGAGGTGGTATTGGTATATAGAGGTGATATGCGTTATGTTAAGTGGCATGTGTTATATTGAGGTGGTATGTGTTATGTTGAGTGATATGTTGAAGTGATGTGTGGTATGTTGTTTGCTGAGGTGGTATGTGGTATATTGATTGTGGTATAATGAAGTGGTGTACTAAGGTGGTATTCTGAGGTGTTAGGCTGAGGTGGTGTTCTAAGGTGGTATGCTGAGGTGGTGTACTAAGGTGGTATGCTGAGTGGTATATTTACATTAAAGAGGCATGTGGGGGTGGTATGTTGATTGGAATTAGTGAAGCTCGAGCGAGGAAAACCCATTAAAATGAGACTCCCAGACGCAGCTGCTTACTAATGGCTCTTGAAATTAGAATACAAAATTTTACGGCACATTTAAGAGAAGTGATAAGATACAGCTCTACCAACTTAATTCTTCACTGCTCTAACTTCTTCACGGATCTAACTTTTTCACTGCTCTAATTTCTTACACTGCTAAACTTCTTCACTGCTCTAACTTCTGCGCTACTCCAATTTCTTAACTTAATCACAGCTCTAACACCTTGCTCGATCTCTCTGAAAATTATGTTACCACCGTCCAGGGTTTTAATGCACAACTCGTAAAACTAGAATGCACATTTACCGCATAATTTTTGTAATAGCCCTGATGATGTGTGTGAGAAATTGTGCCTTTTTTCCCCATATAATCATGCTACTTGGCGCTGCTATTGTACTGTATATCCTGATAAATGACCCGTGGGGACGTTCATGGTGCAGCTGTTATAGTACTTTATATATATATATATATATATATATATATATATATATATATATATATATATATATATATATATATATATATATATATATATATGTGTGTGTGTGTGTGTGTGTGTGTGTGTACACAAACCAAACATAATTGATAGCCTAAAAAATATGGTGTCTAGACCTATTTTTTAAGGATCTAAGATATCTATAACGCCATAAAAAAAGCATCGGAGGAACATATTATTCGGTAATATACAATATAATAATATCATTAGCAGAAACCCATTTTTTGCGATATGTATTTTCTTTTAACCGAACGTGTTAGCATTATACATGAGGTGTCCATGCTCATGTTATATGACTAACACTAACAATTTAGATAAACTGAATGTCGCAATATCAATGGAAATTCCTACCATCATGGTTAGTTAGCAATTGTGAATAGTCATGCGAAATATATTAACATGTTTCACATCCATGCTTTGAGATGCAGATGAAAGAGAAGACCTCTAGAAGTAGGTTTGAAATTGGTGGAAACTCGGGTGGTAAGCTGGCAAGAAATTTTCAGCTTATGGAGCTGATGTTTGAATTTTGTCGTTGAAAATAGAGATGTTTAGTTTAGTTTATCAAATTTATTGACAAAGCTTGGAGTACAGTTTGCCTATTCTCAGTAATTCAGTCAGGTCTTGACACTGAGGGTGGTATCACTTCTCACTGCCACGCAGGACAGATTCATACACAAAGAAATACATCATATTCATTAACAGTATATATATATATATATATATATATATATATATATATATATATATATATATATATATATATATATATATATATATATATATATATATATATATATATATATATATATATATATATATATATATATATATATATATATATATATATAGTGCTCTGTTGTTTCTTTTCCGTGTGATTTTATCAAGATTTATCTTATCCACGTTTCATTGCGGATCTACATGAAATATATATATATATATATATATATATATATATATATATATATATATATATATATATAAGCGCGTGATCCAGGTATATGCTAAAAACCACAAGGAAAGAAGAAAACACGAAGTTCCCAAGCGCTTTCGTGTAATTCACATCTTCAAGGGTGAGTACAGACTAAGGAGAAGAGCAAAACAAGGTATATATATACAGAGGAGGGTGAGATCAGGTCCACAATGGTCAGCTATTGGGTAATGACCCTACGAATCTTTAAAAAGCACCGCAACTGTCGGTAGTCAGGTCAGAGGGTAAGGTGATCCAACCTTCTCACCTGGTTACACATCTTCTGAATTACAAAATTGTCCAGTTTGTACATGCCATTACTCAAATTCATCGATAATTCAGTCAGCACTGAAATTAATTATCACTTCTCACTGCCACGCAGAGACAGATTCATACCTGAAATACATCATATTCATTAACAGTATATATTCTTTGAGGATGATGTGATCAAACCTTTACAGGAAGTCATGGGTGGTTTGATAGATTTAAAAAACGCTACAGTCTACACAATGTTAAGGTGAGTGGAGAGGCAGCTAGTGCCGATGTTGGTGCTGCCGAAGCTTTTAAGGAAGAGTTAGATGAAGTGATTGTGGAAGGGAATTATTTGCCTGAGGAAATATTCAATGTGGATGAGACTGGATTATTGTGGAAGCGCATGCCTGAGCGGACATACAGTTTCAAAGGAGTTAATGAAAATGAAGTTATTTCGGATAGTAGTAACAAGATAGTGGAGTTAGGTAAACAGCTAGAGTTAGAAATTGATAATGAAGATGTTGGACAGTTGGTTGAAAGTGTATAAATTGGACATCTATTTTAAGAAGTCCCCCAGTGCTGTCTCCTCACGCCCTACCAGTGAGGAGACCAGCAAGTTTCCACAGTACATAAACCTGTCTGAAGAAAGCGACATTGATGACCCACCCAGCCCTGTCTCCTCCTCTGCTTCATCCAATCAATATAGTCTCCATGTATCCTGTAAATACAAAATTATGGGGGCCCCGTGTGCATTCAGCTGACTACATTAAAGGTAAGTGCTCAGTCACACTGTATCCATTCCTCATTATTTATTACTTTTACTGCACTGTATCCATTCCTCATTATTTATTATTTTTACTGTACTGTATCCATTCCTCATTATTTATTACCTTTACTGTACTGTATTTCATTATAGATTTTTTTATTAAAAAAAAAAATAAAATAAAAAATTTATTTTATTTTTTTGAATTTTTTTTTATCTATGTCGGACTTACTACCTGGATTTGGGTCCCTAACCCCGTCGTAAGTCAGGGAGCGCGCGCACACACACACACATATATATATATATATATATATATATATATATATATATATATATATATATATATATATATATATATATATATATATATATATATATATATATATATATATATATATATATATATATAAGAAAATAAGAAGTCTGCAATAGGCCGGTTGGCCTGTGCATGGCAGCTCCTGTCGAGAGTTACAACCACTCTCTATCATCCATGAATCTATCTAGCCTCCTTTTGAAACTTTCCAGACTTCCAGCACTTACTACAAAGTTGCTAAGCTTGTTCCACTCGTCCAACACCCTATTTGTGAACCAGTTTCTTCCTATCTCCCTCCTAAACCTAAACTTATCCAACTTCAATCCATTGCTCCGAGTCCTATCCTGCTCGGATATTATAAGAACTTTATCTATATCCCTTTTATTGATTCCTTTCACCCACTTAAATACTTCTATCATATCTTCCCGCACTCTTCGTCTTTCTAGGAAATGCAAGTTAAGTTTCTTTAACCTATCCTGATATGGAAGGTTTCTAAGTCCCGGAATCATTTTCGCCATTCTTCGCTGCACCGACTCTAGTAAATTGATATCCATTCTATAATAAGGGCACCAGAACTGAACCGCATAATCGAGCTGCGGCCTGACTAGCGCAAGATATAGTTGCAATAAGACCTCTGCACTCTTATTTCTTACACTTCTAGATATAAAACCCAATACAGTAATCTGTTTGCCTTATTTCGAACATTAACGCACTGTTTTCTAGGCCGTAGGTCCGGGCTTACAAGTACCCCTAGGTCTCTTTCACAAGTCGACTTCTCTAGGTTGATGTTGTTAAGGCTGTATACATTGTCAGTATTTGATCTTCCAATATTAAGTACTCTGCACTTGCTGGTGTTGAATTTCATTTGCCATTTTTCAGACCACCCCTGCAGTTTATTTAGATCCTCCTGTTATGCATTTGCATCCTGCCCTGAATTAATCTGCCGCCCTATTTTGGTGTCATCCGCAAACTTGCTTGTCACTGCTGATCCCAGTATCTAGATCGTTTATGTAGATTATGAACAAGAGTGGGCCTAGTACTGACCCCTGGGGAACCCCACTGGTTACACGGCCCCACTCAGATTTAACACCATCTATGCTGACCCTCTGCGTTCTATCGGCGAGCCATGATTTTATCCAATTTAAAACTTTCCCCTCGATACCATGAGCCATTAATTTTTCTCAGAAGCCTCTGATGCGGTACTCTGTCAAATGCTTTGCTAAAGTCTAAGTAAATAACATCGAAATTTTCGTCATTATCTACAACCTCGCAGACTTTCCTAAAAAACGTCAGCAGATTTGTTAGACAAGATTTTCCCTTTGTAAACCCATGTTGCGAGTCGTAGATTAATTTGCTTTTCTCTAGATGCGATCGGATGCTATCTGCTATAATTGATTCAAGAAATTTCCCCACTACTGACGTCAAACTGATCGGCCGGTAATTTGACGCTGATGCTCTGTCTCCCTTTTTTAATATGGGTACTACATTTGCCTGTTTCCACAAGTCTGGCACAACTCCGGTGTCTAATGATTTTGTAAATATATTTACAAGGGGTCCGCTAATCTGTTCCCTACACTCTTTCAAGTCTCGAGGAAAAACTTCGTCCGGCCCTGGGGATTTTGTCTTCTTTAGTTTATTTATCCTCTTAAGAACATCCTCTTTTCTGATATTCTTTAATTTCTCTTCTTCCTTTCCCCTAAATATCAGTTCCATCTATGGAATTTCCTCGCGAATTTCTTGTGAAAACTTATAATAAGTAGTTGTTCAATGCTTTGCTTATTTCTTCACTGCCATTTATCACTTCTCCCCTCCCTGACCACAAGGAAAGAAGAAAATATGAAGTTCCCAAGCGCTTTCGTGTAATTCATGAAAGCGCTTGGGAACTTTGTGTTTTCTTCTTTCCTTGTGGTTATCAGCATATACCTGGATCACGTGCACCCACAGTGATTTACTTGCACACAAACACACATATGTGTGTATATATATATATATATATATATATATATATATATATATATATATATATATATATATATATATATATATATATATATATATATATATATATATATATATATATATATATATATATATATATCACCTGTCTTGTAAATTTGGTATGAGTTATCTTGTAACTGGGTACGACTTGACATGTTTTGATGGGTACGATTTGCTTGGGTATGAGGCACTACGCGTTGTCCAGCACCCCCACTCTCACGCGCGCAGACAACACCATCTCTCTAAGCCTCTGCTTTTACTTGCTGATGATGGTGAGCAGCTCTGAGAACCCTCTCTCAGAGGAGTAAGTGCTGTGGAAAGCCACCAAAACCTGAAGTGCTTTACCAGCAATCATCTCATATGCTTCTTTCTGGCTCACTGCTACTCAAAAGTTGGTGCGACTTTTGCAACTATTGAAAAAGTCCTTCATTCCTGGGTCACAGTGGAGTTCGATCCGTGTGTCTTTTTCATGAGTGGGCAGATTGCTGTCGTTCAAGTTTGAGATAAGGAACTGGTTTCTTACCCAACTATTCTTCTTCTTTTCTTCCTCATTTGCAGGAGGAAAATAGTGGTTAAAATTCTGCTGTTGAACGGTGAGATATTGGGAAACAACTATCATCATTTTGTCGTCACATTGGACTCTGCAATCACTTGCCCAAGCTCACCGAAGTCTGAAAAGTCCCTTCTCTCAACTCTTTTCTTCCACCCTGAGATTTTCAATGGTATTATTGCATCTTCAGACCACACATTCCTACCACTAATCTATTATCATATTCAAATAAGACGTCTAATTATAAGATAATTTTCATCTATTACATTACCGGCGCAAATGTATAATAGCAGAGATAGCGTAATCAAAATTTTCTCTATTTTCTTCCATTAATCTTCTGCCATTATCGCCTACCTCACCTCCCACACCGCGTGTCTCCTTCATAAATCATAATGCGCATGCGTTCCCGTACACGTCACGCGGCCAATCAAGCTTTTTTCTTTTTTGCAACCAATTAAAATGATTTTCGGTTTAATTCGCGGAATTTTTGGCCCAATCAAAATCGATCTTTATTTTGGGTCTCTCATATTTCCAAATTTATTTTCATTTCCGACCATGGAAGTCTGTGATGGGTGTCACTCAAATTATATGGAACTGAGTGCGAGTTTTGGGGAAAAAAAAAACGAAGAAACTGTAGCATTTTTT
This sequence comes from Homarus americanus, assembly GCF_018991925.1. NCBI lineage: Eukaryota > Metazoa > Arthropoda > Malacostraca > Decapoda > Nephropidae > Homarus > Homarus americanus. Next base: position 9,884,804 of record NW_024729259.1, read on the forward strand.
CGATTGCATGTTCCCCCGACCTCAGCAAAGTGTCATAACTGCAAGACTGTATGTAAATATCGCAAAAACCAACATATGTGGCGCTGTCCTAACTCGTCCCTTATCCCAAAGACAAGGGTCCGACTAATTACCCAAATGTACCCAAATGTAGCCGCAATGAAGTCAAATAATGGTCCTACATGAATAAATCGGGTTACCAATCATTTCTTGACTAGTATTTGGTGTCACAAAGTAAAAAAATTGGAAAACGTAATTTAATTTGAGTTAATAGATCGAGTACATGTACCTAACCTAACCTAACCTCGACTAGTATATGGTGTCACGAAGTCACAAAAAATTGGTAAACTTAATTTAATCTGAGTTAATAGATCAAGTGCATGTACCTAACCTAACCTAACCTAACACAACACAGCTCAGATTAAATTAAGTTTACCAATTTTTTGTGACTTTATGACACCAAATAATAATCGAGAAGTGATTCACAGCCCGATTTACGCTTGTACGACCATCATTTGACTTCATTGCGGCTACATTTGGGTACTTACTCGCTCTCTCGGTACATGCACGCGATCTATTAACTCAGATTAAAGTAAGTTTTCCAATTTTTTGTGACTTTGTGACACCAAATACTAGTCGAGAAGTGATTAGCAGTCCGATTTATTCATGTAGGACCATTATTTGACTTCATTGCGGCTACATTTTGCTACATTTGGGTACATTTGGGTAATTAGTCGGACCGCAAAGACAAAGATACGGCAATAAGGTAAGAAATAGGTGATTCCATCATATGTAGAGAGTCAATTAGGTTAGGTTTTGTTTTTCTAGTGTTTTTGGTGTATTTTTTATTAGCTTAGCCATTATTTTTTTCCGGAAAACGTCCCACGAAAAAAAAAAAGGCCAATTTCTGCCAGAAATGAAGGTCATAAGGTCATACTCGGTCTAAACACACACAAATACACTAGAAAAAATTATTTTTTACTTTCTAACAGTGTGGTGCGCTTATGCAAATTTACCTTTTCAATTTGAATGCCTCAATTGTCATTGGATGTGAACACATCTGGACCTGGCCCTTGAAGGGAGAGGTTCAACACATTGAGCTTCATGAATATATCACACAAGTAAGAAGGGTCCGACTAATTACCCAAATGTACCCAAATATAGCTGGAATGAAGTCAAATAATAGTCCTAGATGAATAAATCGGACTGCTAATCACTTCTCGGCTAGTATTTGGTGTCAGAAAGTCACAAAAAATTGGAAAACTTACTTTAATCTGAGTTAATAGATCGAGTGCATGCACCTAACCTAACCTAACCTAATCTAATCTAATCTAACCTAACCTAACGCAACACAACTAAGATTAAATTAAGTTTACCATTTTTATTTTACTTTATGACACCAAATAATAATCGAAAAGTGATTCACAGCCCTAATTACGCTTGTGCGACCATCATTTGAATTCATTGCGGCTACATTTGGCTAAATTTGGGTACATTTGGGTAATTCCTCGCTCCGTCGGTACATGCACTCGATCTATTAACTCGGATTAAAGTAAGTTTTCCAATTTTTTGTGACTTTCTGACACCAAATACTAGTCGAGAAGTGATTAGCAGTCCGATTTATTCATGTAGGACCATTATTTGACTTCATTCCGGCTATATTTGGGTACATTTGGGTAATTAGACAGACCGAATAAGAAAGCTTAGCAACCCCACTCCTCTTGCAGTCATACATGCATAGGATATAGCAAGATTGACTTGTTCACTGATTTTTGTGGGTCACAATGTCGGTCACAGCTGCTCCTGGGTCACAGCACCTGGTCACAACTCACAATAGTCTGTCGGGTCACACTAGTACTGTAGATAGTTTGGGTCACAGGGTTGGGGAACACTGGTCTAGAAGACCAATGTCTCCCCTCGTGGGTTCAGACACATGTTGAGTGAAAAGTGAATCTTGAATGAAATCAAGGAATTCCCCCTTGGTTTGTGTGGTAAGAATCACCCTCTCTATTGTTTCAAAATTAAAATCTCCCATGATGAGGACTTGCGTTCTGTTGTTTATTGTTTTCATTTATCAAGCTTTATGGAGGGTGTTACCAGACTGAAGTATTTGTACCGGTAGATACCACTAGCTCGCCCGATTCAGTAACGCTTAATTTCCTATGATTAGATGAAGAGTTGTATACACAGGCTTGTCCAAAGAATATTTGCATTACTGCTAAGGGCATAAAATGTACACATCCGGTTGAAATGTAGTTTCTCAGAATAGAAGTATTACATTACTTTAAGAGTTTAAGGGGATCCTGGGGGGTAAACGACAACAAATGCATCACAACGGAATGGAAAGAAATATCATCTATTAATCTAAATCTCCCGCGTGGTGACGTCACGCTGCGGCACCGACACACGAACACACACACACACCCAGGCGTCAGTGTAGCAGCTCACCACACGATGGTAACTTTCCTCGCTGATTCTTCGTACTGCCGTCTTTGTGCTACTGAATCAGAAGAAGGTTTTACTATTTTCGACGATAGTGAAGAAAAGGCATCCCTGGCTATTCTAATCAACAAATATTTGCCAATTAAGGTAGGAACAACGCTCACAATACCATCCTCGTCTAGGTTCTCGGTTGATTACGACTGAAGGTGAACTTTGTAGTCAAATCAGTCTTTGTGTTGAGAACCCATGCTATGAACAATTTCCATAAGTAAATCAAGAGTGTAATATAATGTGTACCTATTATGTATTAATTGTATTAAGAAATAGAGACTGTTAAAGCTTATTTCATACTGTTATTAAGGATATCAGATGAAAATGGCGTCAGCTGTTGTTTATTTGGGGAGTTGCCAAGTGTAAACTTCTCTCTCTCTCTCTCTCTCTCTCTCTCTCTCTCTCTCTCTATATATATATATATATATATATATATATATATATATATATATATATATATATATATATATATATATAAAATCAACAACCTCACCAACAAGGAATCAGTATATATATATATATATATATATATATATATATATATATATATATATATATATATATATATATATATATATATATATATATATATATATATATATATATATATATGCAAGTAAATCACTGTAGGTGCATGATCTAGGTATATACTGACAACAAGGAAAGAGAAAGCAAGTTCTAAGCCTTTCGTGTAATTCACATCTTCAGGGGTGAGTACAGATGCCAGATTACACAGCGCTTCTTCTTGATATCATATATATATATATATATATATATATATATATATATATATATATATATATATATTATATAAATCTTGATAAAATCACACGGGAAAATGGAAACAACGGAGCACCTTAGCTTTCGTCCTTATTCAAGACATCTTTAGAGGCAACTGGACTACATGGACAAAGAGAGGCTTAAATATACAGGGTGACCTTAAAATCATGAGGTCAGGTCATAATGATGTCATCCACTAATCCCCACACCAACACACACGTAGAGGAGCTTAAGAGAAGGGGGTTGACGTGACTAGTCAGGTCAGGTCAAAAATAAGGGACCCACAAAATAACTATCATACATCTAGATCAAAGGTTTTCAAAGCATTTTTAACCTTGGGCCACTGACAAATAAATTTATGTAACATATTATCAGTTTTGAACTGACCATCACTAAGGTTTATTGATTTTAATTCCTCAATCAAACTAGCTTCAACCAGAAGTCTTTCTGTGACACATGAAATATATATATATATATATATATATATATATATAGATTGATTGATTGATTAATTGACTTTGTTTAGCTGAATGAAATTATTAAAGAAATTATGAAATATATTAGTATTTATTGGCGTCTTTTTAAGAATCCCTGGAGATGGAGCGGGAAATTGAAGTAATGTCGAGGCGAGAAATATTAATTGGTTGACTTACTTAGAAAGCAATGACAAACAACAGTAACAGAGTAGATGCTGTACTGTACATGAATTGTCGAAATTGTAATTACAGTATGTTTTTTCATGAGGGTGATTCTATAAAGGGGAGTGGTGAGGGGAAGGATGGTAAACTTAATAGTACTGTACCGTACTTCAGAATTAATATTTATTAAAGACTTCATATAATTTAATAAGCAATATCTCTATTATGTAGACTGCTATATTAAGGTGAATTAAATGTGTGATTAACTTGTATATAAATATTAGACTATTTTGCATTTTACAGTAATGTACAGTATAAGACTTAAAACCAATGATATATTCGCATATAACCCATTGTATGTTATAATTATTAATTATTTTCGTAAAGTAACATTTGGATTTATCAAAACTACAGAAACAAGTAGGAATATATATATATATATATATATATATATATATATATATATATATATATATATATATATATATATATATATATATATATATATATATATATATATATATATATATATGGGCCGTGGGTTCGAATCCTGTACCTGTAACAAGTGGGGTACCGCAGGGTAGTGTATTGGGCCCGCTGTTGTTTGTTTGTTTCATAAATGATATGCCTGACGTTGTACACTCCTCCATACAAATGTTTGCCGATGACGCCAAGTTATTTCGGGAAATTAAGAACCGAGCGGACTGTGAAGAGCTGCAGAAGGACCTCTGTGGGCTCCAGGAATGGTCGAAGGAATGGCTGTTGAGATTCAATGTCACGAAGTGTAAGAGGATGCACCTGGGGCGTACCAACGGTAAGGAGGCGTACCATATGTCCCAACGGGATGAAGAAAATGTACTAGTTGAGACTCAGTGAGAAGGACCTAGGTATGTTGACAATGAACTGAAGTTCTCGGGCCATTGTGAGAAGAAGGTAAATCAGGCAAATAAATTATTGGGTCTTATAAGAAGGTCGTTCAGATATCTAGACGGTCCGTCCCTCGTGACGATCTTCAGGAGTGAAGTGCTTCCCCATCTGGAGTACTGTCACCCCATCTGGTCCCCGAGATATGCTAGGGACTGTCAGTTGGTTGAAAATGTTCAAAGGAGGGCCACCAAACTGGTGCCTGCACTTCGGCACCTCAGCTACCCTGAGAGATTGGAGCGCCTGAACTTGCCTAGCTTATACTACAGACGGGCAAGGGGGACCTAGTTGAGGTTTATAAGCATCTCAGGGGGCACTACTCAGTTGAGTGTCCTTACTTGGAGCTGGCGGACGCTCGCCCCACAAGGGGTCACAGCTCAAGATTGAAGAAGCCGCAAGTCCGAAAAACCGTGAGGGCAAACTTTTTTGGAGTGAGGGTTGTAAACTCTTGGAACAATCTACCAGAAAGTGTTGTGACGGCACCGAGTGTGAGCTCTTTCAAGAGAAGACTTGACCAACACTGGAGCGGGTTCAGGTACATTCAGGAGCCGGTGCATGCCCAGTATTTGCCAACAGTGCGTGACAGAGACGTGACCGATCGCCCGGGCGGCTAGCGAGCCGACCTTTTGGTGAAGAATATAAAGGAAAAGAGACGTGACCGATCGCCCAAGCGGCTAACAAGCCGATCAGTGGCGAAGAGGATAAAAGTAAAAGTAAAGTATATATATATATATATATATATATATATATATATATATATATATATATATATATATATATATATATATATATATATATATATATATATATATATATATATATATATATATATATACATACATACATACATACAGTATTACCCCGCCTAACGCGGTTTCACTTAACGCGTTTTATCATATACAGTATTACCCCGCTTAACGCGCTTTCACTTAACGCGTTTTATCATATACGCGGTGCCTTGCCAAAGCTGAACTTTCACTTAACGCGGGTTTTTCCACAGCAACGCGGTGAGTGTCCGGCTCGGATGCTATTTTTAGATTTTGACCACGCGCCACGCGCCACCCACCCGCCCTCCTGCCTGCCTGCCTCTCCCTCCTCCTCCCTCCGCTTGGGTAAGCGGCGCGGTAAGGTTGCGCAGTGTGTGTCTTTGTTGCGTTATCACTGACGTCATATGACGTCTCGGACTGTGATTGGCCATGCAGCCCTACCCCCCTCTGCTGCTAGCTGTAATTGGCTTAAAGTATTATGACGTGACTACCCCGGGGAGGGAGGGAGGGAGGAGAGATGACGCTTGACCTAGCCGCGGCAGTTTCATCCCTCAAGGCCACGCCGGGTTAACGCGCATCCATTGTTCCGTAAAATGGCTTCCGCCGGACCACCACCCCCAGAGAGAAACCTTTCCTTACCTGGACCCAGCGGCACTAAACCAAAGAAGACACGACGTTCATTAAGCTACGAGCTGAAGTACCAAATTGTTCAAGATTTGGAGAAAGGAAGACGCTAAGTTGATCTCGCGCGCCAGCATGGCGTCAACGAATCTACGATTCGTACAATAAAGAAGGATGCAGCCAAGATAAAGGAGCACATGAAGCTCACAAAGTCTGCAGGTGCTTCAGCTATCAGGTATTGCCAGAACAGGGTGCTGGCAAAAGTGGAAACTTTGCTGGTGAGTTATTTGGTGCGTCAGGTGCGACGCAACATGGCGGTGGACACGCGCTCAGTGCAGGAGTACGCACGTGAGCTATACGCAGCAGTGACACGTAAACTGGGAATTGCAGAGCCCAAACCCTTCAATGCTTCCCATGGTTGGCTGCATAGGTGTAAGAGGAGGAACAAGGTCACCAACATCAGCATTGTTGGTGAGGAAGCGAGTGCTGACCGTGCGGCGGCTAGAGATTTTCCTCCGTTTTTACGTGAGATTATGGAGGAAGGACAGTACAGTGACGACCAGGTGTTTAACATGGACGAATCTGGTCTTTTCTGGAAAAAGTTACCTTCCAAGACCTTCGTTGTCCAGTCTGCGAGCAAGGTAAGGGGCCGGAAGATGCAGAAGGAACGCATCACCGTCCTGTTTACCACCAATGCCTCCGGTACCTGTAAACCAAAGTTATCGGTGATTCACACAGCCCGCAAGCCGCACGCCTACAAGAATATGGACATAAACAAGCTTAATGTCCACTGGCTAACCGCACGTAAGGCGTGGATGTCCTCTTCTCTGTCCCTCTTCTGGTTTGACAACTGTTTTGTTCCTGACGTGCAGAAATTCTGCGAGCAACAGAATGTTCCATTCAATATTTTGTTGCTCCTTGACAACGCACCTGGACACTCGCCCCTACTTATGGATCGTCACCCCAACGTAAAAGTGGTCTTCCTTCCTCCCAACACTACGTCATTAATCCAGCCCATGGACCAGGAGTTAATCTGCAATGTTAAAGCTGCATACTCGGCAAAGAAATTCAAGCTCCTGAACGACTCTACCAACACCAAGGATGAGTTGCGTAAGCTGGGTGACATCGACAGCGAGAGTAAAAGCGACGAGGACAAGGAACAAGAGGCGGCGACTCAAGAACTTCTCGTCAAACAATTTTGGAAGAAGTTTAACGTCAAACAAGCTGTAGACTTCTTGGTGGAGGCATGGGATCTGCTGTCTATTGCTACGATTCGTCACGCATGGAGACATGTGTTGCATGGCATACCAGGTGAGAGGAGGAGTGAACCTGTGACTGGTCAGGTTCAGACTGTTGCAGTAGCAGTGGACCTTGCCAGAGAAGCTGCGCAGACTGTTACAGCTGACGGCTTCTCCGAGACCACCAACGAAGACATCATGGAGGTGATCAGAGATCCTGAAGTGACTGCCGACGAGATGTTGGAAGAAGAACCCGCCAGTGAAGAGGAGGAAGAAGGTGCGTCATTCTCCGAAGAACCTAGTTTAAGTCATAGTGATATTAAGTGTCTCATAGAGTTAACAGAAAAAATTAAGTCCATCGTTTCCAGCGACACTGACGATGAACGCCATGACGTCTTCCATACCCGACTGGTGCAGGCTATGGAGCCGTACATCACGGTGTATCATGACAACATCAAAGCCAGCCGTCAGCAAAGCATAACCGAGTTCTTCGCCCGCAACCCACCACAGCCAGCCCAAGCCAGTGATAGTGATAGTGAAGTTGATTTTGAGGGATTTGTCAGGGAAGCCATAACAACTGTAAGTGACAGTGATATTGATTCACCTAGTAATGGTGATTCACCTAGTAATGGTGATTCACCTAGTAATGGTGATTCACCTGAGGGGCAGTAATCTGCCCTCTGCCTCGGAACCAGCCTCCATCCCCGTATGCCGACCCATCTCTTCTACTACCGTGAGTGTTCCTCAAAAATTTTCGTTTTTTAACCTATTCTTTATTTTTCCTATGTTAACCTTTATCTTTCCTAACCTAACCTCTTCTATATTACTTGTTTTTCATGCCACCATAAAGTTAAGATAGAATTTTTACTACAACATAGTTATTTGTCGTCAAAAAGTGGAGTTTGGGGGTCGGGCTGTGTATATATATATATATATATATATATATATATATATATATATATATATATATATATATATATATATATATATATATATATATATATATATATATACGTATATATATACATATACGTATATATATATATATATATACGTATATACAGTGGCCCCTCGGTTAACGAACTCAATCCGTTCCAGAAGGTCGTTCGTTAACCGAAACGTTCGTTAACCGAAACCATTGTTTCAATGGGTTTTTGGGTAATTGGTTCCAGCTCACCGAAAATTTCCTAACTTCAACAAAAATGGCGGAAAAATGTACTTACTTTGAGGTGTGTATGTAGAAGGCTCCTGGATGATGGTGATGATGTGCATTTGAAGTGGGAGGTGCAGGAGGAGAAGGGAGAAGAGAAGGAAGTGGAGGTGGAGGAGAAGCATTTTACTGCTTCTTGGAAGGTGAGTCACCTTCCATGAAAATGTCAGGAACCTCTGGACTGACAGATTCTCCACCATGAACATCCTCTCTCCTTCTTGAAGTGGAAGGCTGAGGGCTAGCATCTTGTTCCCTCTGCCTTTTACTGAAGAAAGTGTCAATTGTGGTCTGTGGGGCATCTGTCCTCCTCACCATTAACTTATGTTTAAAGAAGGAGACCACTGAGTCCTCAACATGACACAAAGCTAGTTCAGTTTTTTCCACTTCTGGGTGCTTTGAAGCCAGTTCCCTGAACTTCTCCCAGTGGTAAATCACATCTTTCAACTGTGTAGCTGACATATGGTCATCACTTTCAATTTCCTCCTCACCACTGTCAGCCTCTACCCGTAACATCTCATCCAGTTCCTTCAAGTCATTAGGAGTAAGTTCCTCCTCATGAGACATCACAAGCTCTTCCACATCCTTCTCCTCCACTTCAAGACCCAATGACTGACCAATGGACACAATCTCCTGGTCCAACTCTGTGTCATCCTCAAATCCCTCAAAATCATGGACTACTGATGGCCACAGTGCTTTCCATGAAGAATTGAGGGTTCTATTGGAGACTTCTTGCCATGATGACACAATCAATTTTACAGCCTCCAGGACGTTGAATTGTGTCTTCCAGAACTGTTTCAGTGTTAGTTCAGGATCAATGGAAGTTGCCTGATGACACCTCCTAAACATTTTCTTCATGTACAACTTCTTGAAGTTGCTGATCACATTCTGGTCCATTGGCTGTATGAGTGATGTAGTGTTTGGAGGCAAAAACAACACTTTCACAAAGTCAAATTTATACTCCAAATTTCTGGCAAGGTCAGGGTCATGACCAGGAGCATTATCCATGAGGAGAAGAGCCTTTAAAGGAAGTTTATTGGTGGTTAGGTAGCTCTTGACAGAGGGGCAAAACACATCAATAGCCCATTCATTAAAGAACTGTCTTGTCACCCATGCCTTACGGTTGGACTTCCAATAAACTCCAAGCATTGTTCTTACCACTTTCTGTTGCTTGAACACCCTGGGGTTTTCAGAGTGGTAGACAAGCATAGGCTTCAGTCGGAAATCCCCTGAAGCATTGGCACCAAGCAATAGAGTGAGACTGTCTTTCATGGGTTTATGCCCAGGTAAAGAGGCTTCATCCTTGGTGATGAATGTTCTTTTGGGCATCTTTTTCCAGAACAGCCCAGTTTCGTCAACATTGAACACTTGCTGTGGAAGATAATTTTCTTCTTCCATTAGTTTTTTAAATTCAATTAAAAACTTTGCTGCCCCTTCTTTATCAGCACTAGCAGCTTCACCATGCCTAACAACACTTAAAATGTCACTTCTTTTCTTAAATTTTTCGAACCAGCCTTTGCTAGCCCGAAAATCTTCAAATTCTGTTCCTGAAGAACTAGGTTGATCTGTCTTTAAATGTTCATAAATCTCCCTGGCTCTTTCACAAATGAAATCACCAGAAACTGAATCACCTTTCATCTGTTTTTCCCTAATCCAGATGATAAGTAACCTCTCAGTTTCTACGATTAGGGATCTACTTTTAAACACTCTTGTAGATTTGTCTCTCACGTTCACTTCCTTAAATTTGTCTTTTTGTGCAAGAATTGTCGACACAGTTGATGCCGACATGCCATATTCTTTGCATAGCGCATTTGATTTAATACCTTGTTCGTGTTTTTTTATTATTTCCTGCTTCATTTGGATTGAAATCACTTTTCTTGATCTCTTAGGCCCCATGCTGGATTCAAACAATGGCAACACGTATTTTTCAAAGTTAAACTAGCTGTAAATAAAGAATATTTTCTTTAAAATAACACTGCACTGCACTATATATTGTCAATATGTAAAATAATTTTCAAAATGACCAATAATTTGCTTGGAAACACAGAAAAAAAGCGTTTAGTTGAAGAGAGTCTCAAGCAAGATGTTACCTCCAGTGAAAACAGAGAGAGACTGACGCCTGTTTGCTGTGTTAAGAGGCTGGATGCCGCGCATTAAACTAGTCACTTTACCTTCAATTATGTTCAATAATTGTTAAAATGACTAAAAAATTGAATATTAAACTTTTGAAATTATTGAATAGTATAAACTTCTTGATATTTACAAAAAAAGTAAGGAATTTAAGCCCTAGAACCGATTAATGTATTGGCGGACTGATACTAAAGCTGGTTGCCCGGTCAGTGCAAGCGAAAACATGTTGAGGTCGGTTCGTAAGAAGTTCGTTAAGCGAAATTTTTTTCGTTAAACGAATTGAAGATTTAACTGTATATATATATATATATATATATATATATATATATATATATATATATATATATATATATATATATATATATATATATATATATATATATATATATATATATATATATATATATATATAACAGCTGTAAAGTAATAGTTTTTACTTAAATGAGGATATTATAAGAACTTTATCTATATCCCCTTTATTGATTCCTTTCACCCACTTAAATACTTCTATCATATCTCCCCACACTCTTCGTCTTTCTAGGGAATGTAAGTTTAGTTTCTTTAACCCATCTTGACATGGAAGGTTTCTAAGTCCCGGAATCATTTTCGTCATTCTTCGCTGCACCGACTCCAGTGAATTGATATCCATTCTATAATAAGGGCACCAGAACTGAACCGCATAGTCGTGGTGCGGCCTGACTAGCGCAAGATATAGTTGCAATAAGACCTCTGCACTCTTATTACTTACACTTCTAGATATAAAACCTAATACGGTACTCTGTTTGCCTTATTTCGAACATTAACACACTGTTTTCTAGGCCGTAGGTCCGGGCTTACAAGTACCCCTAAGTCTCTTCCGCAAATCAACTTCTCTAGGTTGATGTTGTTAAGGCTGGATACATTGACAGTATTTGTTCTTCCAATATTAAGTACGCTGCACTTGTTGGTGTTGAATTTCATTTGCCATTTTTCTGATCACTACTGCAGTTTATTTAAATCCTCCTGTAGTGCATTTGCATCCTGCCCTGAATTAATCTGTCGCCTTATTTTGGTGTCATCCGCAAACTTGCTTATGTCACTGCTGATCCCAGTATCTAGATCGTTTATGTAGATTATGAACAAGAGTGGGCCTAGTACTGATCCCTGGAGAACCCCACTGGTTACACAGCCACACTCAGATTTAACACCATCTACACTGACCCTCTGCATTCTATCGGCGAGCCATGATTTTATCCAATTTAAAACTTTCCCCTCGATACCATGAGCCTTAACTTTTCTCAGAAGCCTCTGATGCGGTACTCTGTCAAATGCTTTGCTAAAGTCTAAGTAAATAACATCGAAATTTTCGTCGTTATCTACTACCTTGAAGACTTTCCTAAAACACGTTAGCAGATTTGTTAGACAAGATTTTCCCTTTGTAAACCCATGTTGAGAGTCGTAGATTAATTTGCTTTTCTCTAAATGCGATCAGATGCTCTTTGCTATAATTGATTCAAGAAATTTCCCCACTACTGACGTCAAATTGATCGGCCGGTAATTTGACGCTGATGCTCTGTCTCCCTTTTTGAATATGGGTACTACATATGCCTGTTTCCACAAGTCTGGCACAACTTCCATGTCTAATGATTTTGTAAACAAATTTACGAGGGGTCCGCAAACTCTGTTCCCTACACTCTTTCAAGACTCGAGGGAAATTTTCATTCGGCCCTGGGGATTTTGTCTTCTTTAATTTATTAATCCTCTTAAGAACATCCTCTTTTCTGATAGTGATATTCTTTAATTTCTCTTCTTTCCCCTAAATATCAGTTCCACCTCTGGAATTTCCTCATGAATTTCTTCTGTGAAAACTGATAAAAAGTAGCTGTTCAATGCTTTGCTTATTTCTTCACTGTCATCGATCACTTCCCCCCTCCCTGACTTTAAGGGCCCAACTTTTGTTCTATATACCTGGAAAAATCCCTTTGGATTCACCTTGGATTATCTTGCTATCCTGATTTCATAGTCTCTCTTTGCCTTCCTTGCATTTTTCTTAACATTCCTAGATAGTTCATTATACCTGTTTTTGAGCTGCTCCTCCCCTCCCTTTAATTTCTTATATATTCCTTTCTTTATTCCTATGTCATGTATAAGTTTTCTTGTCATCCACCTTGGCTAATTCTTATTTGACCTAATTTTTCTGTATGGTATATTTTGTTCTTGGCTCATTCTTGGCTCACCCAGAGACGCCTGGGAGATTGTAGAATGTTCTACTCTGACCAAGGCTTACAATAATAAGTAAATCAAAACAAAAATGATGCAATACACTCTAGAATGTTCTTAAATAATTAATACATCAATATACACACAAAAATTTTACTAAATTTGCCAAACTAACTGCTGCATGGGACAGAAAACAACCAAAATACCTAGTTTACAGAATTATAATACAAAATTATTCCTCGGCATAACAATACTATTGTGCCAGAAAGATAACAGTAAACTAATATGAGCTCTGGATCTTTTTGGTTTCATATGACTCATTTACAAACTTTTCTCAAGAAACTTGCAAGAGGAGTGTGGTTATCTATGCTAGGCAAGACCTTAGAGCCAGCCAGGCGAGGGTACAGGGAGAGGATGTTTTTAAAGAGTCCAAGTTGTGTAAAATTAAATTAAAGGGAGGGGACTTACCGATCGTCAGGTGTATCTACAAATCCCCAAACTGTGGCCCACTAAATCAAAGGAACTTAAGAGCCTTAATAGACAACGTGGCGATGCTCAACCCTAGCCACCTCCTTATCATGGGGGACTTTAATTATGGCGACATCGACTGGAGAAACGAGTTCACCCCAAATGACTTGAATAACCCTGCTACTCTTTTTGTAGAAACTCTGAGAGATAATTTTCTGTTCCAACATGCTAGACACCTGACACATTACAGAGGGGAGCAAACACCCAAGCCACTAGACCTCATCATAACAAACGAGGAGGGTATGGTGGCCAAACTGGAACACCTTGCCCCAGTTGGCACCAGTCACCATATAGTGTTGTCATTCAGATTTAACTGTTACCTATTTCAGGATAAGGCCAGGCCAAAGTGCAAATATTACAAGGGAAATTACAACAGGATGAGGGAAGAGATAAGGGGTATCAACTGGCCTGGCTCATTAAGGCACAAGAACGCAGACACTACGCTCAATATCATAACTAGTAAAGTGACCCATTTGATCGATAAAAATATACCCAAGACCAAACCCAGTGCCTCTAGGAATACGAGGGGATCCCTACACATGAACCACTCGGCAGTCGACAAAGTTAAGAAGAAAACCCAGAAATTCAAGACGTGGGTTTGGTCAAACGATGAGCAGGACAGGAGGATGTATGCAAGAGCCAAAAACCAAACAAAGATAGAGTGTAGAAGGGCTGAAAAGGAGTTCCAGAGGCTGGTTGCAAGCGAGGTCAAGTCAAACCCAAAGGCGTTATACCACTGTGCAAAGTCGCAATTAAAAACTCGAGTAAGAGTATCAGACCTGAGGCTTGAAGATGGTGGTTATGCAGATTCTGACCAGGATAAAGCTGAGGCAGTGAACAGCTTCTTTTCCTCGGTGTTCGCAAGAGAGGATGCGATTAACCTTCCTGTGTTTGAGGACAGACGGTTCGACACAGCACTGACCCACATTGTGTTCACAGAAGAGGGTACTAGAAATAAACTGTTAAAGCTAAAGGTCCATAAGAGTCCCGGCCCTGACATGGTGCATCCTAGAGTGCTAAGAGAGTTGTGCAATGAGCTTGCCGAGCCCCTGAGGATCCTGTTTTGTAAATGTCTGGATGAACAAAAGGACCCCAGTGAATGGAAAGTGGCTTATGTGAGTCCTATCTTCAAGAAGGGCGATTGTCACTCCACGAACAACTGTAGACCGGTGAGCTTGACCAGCATAATATGTAAAGTACTTGAGAGTATTATCAGAGATGCCGCGATGGAACATCTATTACGAAGCATCCTTGTAAATGATTGCCAACATGATTTTATGCTGGAGTGCTCTTGCTTACCACAATTGCTCAAGGTATTGGATATTTGGACCCATATTCTGGAACGGGGTGGTAATATCAACAATATTTACCTAGATTTTGCTAAGGCTTTCGACAGTGTACCCCACGAAAGGCTGAAAATCAAACTGGAAGGGTACGGAATTCGGGGAAATGTCCTAGCGTGGATAGAAGACTTTCTACATGACCGCAAGCAGTGTGTGGTGATTAATGACACGAAATCATCATCCATACCTGTCACAAGCGGGGAACCACAGGGCAGTACTGTATATTGGGCCCGCTGTTGTTTGTTTGTTTCATACAGTAGGCTCTCGCCAATAATGTTTACGGTAATAGGTGCCTGAAAAACGCCCTTATTAGCGAAAACGTTATTTGTGTGACATTAAAATACATGTTAAAAGGGTTTATTGGTGCCGCCGCCACAAGAATTTCACCCATGTTTTCCCCTTGAAGCCCTCCTAACACTTTTTGTTAGCTGAAATAAAAAGAATTGTTATTCAATCATCAAAATAAAGAGTTTGAGTAATATAACACTTAGCTTGGGGGAGTTTTTGAGGTGCTTGGTGTGATGATTGTTCCGTATCTGAGGGTCACTAACACTTGCACGGTCTTTCATTCTACAGGCTAACCATTTCACAAGAAATTGCTCTGTTATCACTAACAACCTGTTTCTATCGCCTTTATCATTCATAGCTCGCCTCGCATTTCCATCACTACCGAAATATTTTTAGCCAGCACAATACTCTTCATGGTCTCCTCTAAGTTCCTCTTAATATTTTGCACTGTAGACTCATGACAGTTCAATTTCCTCACTTTAAAAGTTCCCTGTCATTCAGGTGGCAAATCACTCCCTCCACCACCTCTCCTTGCCCCCACAGGCAAAAATGCAGAAGCCATTATTGATCACCGACCCTAACAACCACTGGTTATAGTGGCGAAAATCTCACACGTGGGCGCAGCGCTGTATTCCACTGAGCGTGTGTGAGAGTGAGGCGGAGTGGACAACTACGTCATCAACATGGCGGCAAACAAACGCTATCATTGATGCGCTCGGACGCTTCCCGCGAAATTTCCGTTATTCAAGAGAATCCAGACGTTATTATCGAAAATGGGTATCTATTGTAACTAACCGTTATTGTCGAAAACGTTATTGTGGAAGTCGTTATTGGCGAGAGCCTACTGTAAATGACATGCCTGATGTTGTACACTCCTCCATACAAATGTTTGCCGATGATGCCAAGTCATTTCGGGAAATCAAGAACCAAGCGGACTGTGAAGAGCTGCAGAAGGACCTCTGTGGGCTCCAAGAATGGTCGAAGAAATGGCTGCTGAGATTCAATGTCACGATGTGTAAGAGGATGCACCTGGGGCGTACCAACTGTAAGGAGGCGTATCATATGTCCAAACTGGATGAAGAAACTGCACTATTTGAGACTGAATGTGGGAAGAACTTAGGTGTGTATGTTGACAATGAGCTGAAGTTCTTGGGCCATTGTGAGAAGAAGGTAAATCAGGCAAATAAATTATTGAGTCTTATAAGAAGGTCGTTCAGATATCTAGACGGTCCATCCCACGTAACGATCTTCAAGGGTGAAGTGCTTCCCCATCTGGAGTACTGTCACCGTGTCTGGTTCCTGAGATATGCTCTTGACTGTCAGTTGGTTGAAAAAGTTCAAAGGAGGGCCACCAGACTGGTTCCTGCACTTCGGCACCTCAGCTACCCTGAGAGATTGGAGCGCCTGACCTTGCCTAACTTATACTACAGACAGGCAAGGGGTGACCTAATTGAGGTTTCACAAAACAGAAAAATGCTAGAGCAAACTTTGGAGTGAGGTGTGAACTCTTGGAACAATCTACCAGAAAGTGTTGTGATGGCACCGAGTGTGAGCTCTTTCAAGACGAGACTTGACCAACACTGGAGCGGGTTTAGGTACATTCAGGAGCCGGTGCATGCCCAGTACTTGCCAACAGTGCGTAACAGAGACGTGACCGATCGCCAAAGCGGCTAACAAGCCGATCAGTGGTGAAGAGGATAAAAGCAAAAAGCAATATCAAACGGCTGATTGTAGAGGCAGTCGATGATGACATGCCATATTCTTTACAGAGTGCATTGGTTCTAATGCCTTCTTCATGTTTCATAATAATTTCTGCACTGTATATTATCAATATGTTAACTAAATTTCAGAATGACCAATTATTTTAATGTAAAAATGCACAAATATTCAAGAGACCAACAAAATCAATGTTCACTCCATGTAAAACAAAAACTAAACTGAGAAGTTGTTGGGGATTCAATCAGCTGATGGGCGACAAAAACTGAGCCCTGTACTGTCTATATTATGAATATGTTAACTAAATTTCAGAATGACCAATAATTTTATATAAAATGCAGAAATATTCAAGAGACCTACTTTTCTGATATTTACTCCACTGGAAGCGAATGTAAACATAAACCAATTACTGTACTATATGACTGTGGTGGTCGATGTCCGGGTGGTCTAAGTTGAGTAGGCCAAGTTGAGAAGTTATTATTATTATATATATATATATATATATATATATATATATATATATATATATATATATATATATATATATATATATATATATATATATATATATATATATATATATATATATATATATATATATATATATATATATATATATATATATATATATATATATATATATATATATATATATATAGTAAAAGTCCAAAAATCGATGCCAGAAATCCTGACCACCCGAGAATCCGACTTTTGAAAACTTTTTTTTTATCGGCTTTTGTGTGTATGTACATGATGGTGTCCACAGCTGCAATAGCGACAACAAGCTTACCTCGTGGTCGCCACTTTAAAAAGAGCAATCAAACTGTGACAACATACCGTATATACTGGTCTATAACCCCTTTATATAATTCCTGATAGGCCCTGATTTTTTGACCAAAAATCGTTTAATTCATAAATATTCCTCGTTTTATAGATTTAGGCCCACGTTTTGGGGTAATGGAACATAAAACCTTTAGTAAAAACACTACATCCTATAAACCGAGGCTACGTGCCTGAAACACAAGTGCGAGAAACCAAATTGTTTACCATTTATTATTACGACACTTTACACTGAAGCATGAGTAGTTTCCTTAAAAATATATTTCTTCCATTCCAAAATATTTATTCGTCAATTAGGAGGGAATGTTATTTGTGAAATACGGTTTCTTAGCAACCATTACAGCGATGCGGTAACATCTTTGAGCGAAAAGCAAAAGTCATTGTTTTAGGTCACAATTGATCACGCACTGTATCGTCGTAATTTCCATAAAAAATATTACATTTCATTGAATGTATTATATCAAGCACAGTATGAATATCATATCATTTGTAATATAATAACAGAAAATTAACTGAAATCTATTAAAAAACGAGTAACATCTCAAGAACGCCAGCTTAGGTAAAGTCTTTTGTTTAAGTCATGTATTTTATCCTATTTTGCATTTGAAATACATCCGTTCCAACAAAACTACTATTTATTTCAGGGAATATATGTTTCATTCGAAGCGCGGTTGCAGAGTAAAATTTACGTGTGATTATATATGTAATTTTTTAACTGAAAAGCGATTAAACCAAACACGTGCCCTCTAGCCTGTTCAAAGAGGTCTAGGAGAAAGCTGTTTGGTACTTTGCAAGGCGATGAAAAGAAGAAAATGATTTTGATGGATTTTTAATAATAATTCAGAAATATGAGCATGATAGTATTTTATTCAAGTCAATTAGGATCGAGGTGTTATTTGTAGCTAACAGTTTTGAACTGAAACCACTTTGAAAAGTGATTATGGTAACATCTTTTGAAGCAGAAGAAAGGGAAAAGTCATTGTTTTCCAAATACGATTTTTTTCCCCACTTTCACTGTATCGTATGTCATTTCAGCAAAATATTACATTTCCGTGAATGCATTATATCAAGCACAGTATGAATAGAATACATTTATAATATAACAATATTTTGAGTCCTACTCTTTTGCATTTTTACGAAGTACTTTAACACAATATAATAATGGCTCCTAAAGTGAATGTAAACTTAGATTTATTATTGAAGAAAAGAAAGAACACGTTGAAATTGGAGTGACAAACTTAGGTAAACTAGAACATGAATTGAGCAATACTGTTTCTAATGAAACATACGACATTGGAGAGAAGTATACAATTTATGATATAAAATGGCTGAAGAATAAATTCTAGAATTGCAGCTTTAAATTAAAACTGCTAGTTTTGATAAATGAAGCATGCTATATTTGCTAATGAATAAACTATCAAAAAATGTACCTATTTCATCTCTTCTTTATTCACTCCTTAAATTTGAATTTTAAAAAGTACTGCCTGAGAATCGGAAAATCAATCTGAGATAGCAAAATCCCCAAAGCAGTCGGATTTTTGGACTTCTGCTATATATATATATATATATATATATATATATATATATATATATATATATATATATATATATATATATATATATATATATATATATATATATATATATATATATGTATATATATATATATATATATATATATACATATATGCATATATATATATATATATATATATATATATATATATATATATATATACATATATATATATATATATATATATATATATATATATATATATATATATATATATATATACATATATATATATATATATATATATACACACCGACTTACATGAGTTGGGGACTAAATGGTCGTGGGGTCAGTATGGTCGTGAAGTCGATATAGATAAAAAAAATCTAAGAATTTTTTCAAAAAAATTCAAAAAAATTTTTTCAAATTTTTTTTAAAAATATACAATGAAATACAGTACACTAAACGTAAAAAATAATGAGGAATGGATACAGTACAGTAAAAGTAATAAATAATGAGGAATGGATACAGTGTGACTGAGCACTTACCTTTAATGTAGTCAGCTGAATGCACACGGGGCCCCCCATAATTTTCTATTTACAGGATACATGGAGACTATATTAATTGGAAGAAGCAGAAGAGGAGACAGGGCTGGCTGGGTCATCAATGTCGCTTCCTTCAGACAGGTTTATGTACTGTGGTAACTTGCTGGTTGAAGGTATTGGATCATCTTGAGGGAGTGAAGAGGCAGCACTGGTGGGGCGTGAGGAGCCAGTACTGGGGGACTTCTTGAAATAGGTGTCCAATTTAGACTGCACAGTTTTCTTTTTCTTTTCATTATAAATTTCTCTGTAGCAAGCAAGTGAATCTTGGATCATTCTGTCAACTTTGGCATAACACTCATAATTTTGATCCATGTCATCAAACATTTGCATTGCTTTATTAATTGTAGCAAATGCCTCTGCCATATGTTTCACTGAAAACTTTTTGGGGGGTGCAGGCTCTTCTTCTACATTTTGTCTCTCTTCTTCCTCTGCAACTTTCTGTGCATCTAGTTCAATAAGATCCTCGTTACTGAGCTCTTCTGCTACACTTTCAACCAACTGTCCAACATCTTCAGTATCAATTTCTAACTCCAGCTGTTTACCTAAGTCCACTATCTTGTTACTAATATCCAAAATAACTTCACTTTCATTAAATCCTTTGAAACTGTTCACATACCTTTTCAGGATTTTCTTCCATATTCCATTCATGCAATGTTTTGTAACCTGATCCCATGCTGCACTAATGTTCTTTATACATGACAAAATGTTGTACTCCTTCCAAAACTGTCTGAGCGTTTTCTCACCTTCAGTAGCAGCAACAGCCTGAGCGAAGGTCGTGCGTAAATAATATGCTTTAAAGGCAGAAATAGCACCCTGATCCATGGGTTGGATGATAGGTAGTGTTAGGTGGAATGTACACTACCTTAACATCAGGGTGCATGTCGTCCAGGTGTGGTGGGTGTCCCGGAGCATTATCCAAAATCAGTAAAATCTTGAATGGAATCCTTTGTTGCAGACAATACTCCTTGGCTCGTGGAATGAAACAAGTCATGAACCAATCCTCAAATAGTACTAGGGTCATCCAGGCTTTCTTGTTACTGCGATAAAACACTGGCAGCGTGTGCTTGCTGACATGTTTAAAAGCCCTGGGGTTCTCTGAATGATAGATCATGAAGGGCTTTAGCTTGAAACCAGCAACATTCCCCCCCAACAGAAGTGTAATTCTGTCCTTGAATGCCTTGAATCCGGGCATTTTTTTTGCCTCTTTGTGGATGTATGTCCGGTCAGGCATGCGTTTCCACAATAATCCAGTCTCATCCACATTGAATATTTGCTCTGGCAAATAATTCCCTTCCACAATCACTTCATCTAAGTCTTCCTTAAAAGCTTCGGCAGCACCAACATCGGCACTAGCTGCCTCTCCACTCACCTTAACATTGTGTAGACTGTAGCGTTTTTTAAATCTATCAAACCACCCTTGACTTCCTGTAAAGGTTTGATCACATTCATCTCCTGCCTGCTCCTTCAGGCTTTGGAACAGGCTTCTTGCTTTAGCCTGTATGGTTAGAACACTTAAGGGTACACGCTTCTGTATCTGGTCTTCTATCCATATCACCAATAATTTTTCCATATCGTGGATAGGACCTTGTCTTTTCTTTGTTATTATAGTTCCCTTTATAGGTGTTGTTCCTTTCACTACTTCACGAATACGTTCCTTGTCCTTCAGAATAGTGGATATAGTCGAGTGTGAGAAACCTAGGTCGCGTGAGATTGTTGCTACTGTTTTTCCATTCTCATACTGTGTTATTATCTTCAGTTTCATCTCAAAAGTAATTGCCTGTCTCCTTTTCCTTGGAGTACCACTAGCACTCTCACTTTTACGCTTTCCAGTCATTATAAAGTCAATTAAATACAATAATAACGAAAGTTCACAGCGCGATCAGTATAGGATACGATAGCCAAACACAAACAAAGCGCTCCACTGAGTGAGTGCAGCCACGAGGCGACCCAAGACACCCCTCCCTCTCGCCCGGGACGGAAACGTTTCGGTATAGAAAATGCGAGCGTCATTTGAAAAAATTTTTGGTCACGGCGGTCGCAGTCGTATGTCCCGTATGGACGTACGGTCAAAGCAGGTCGTAAGTACCATTGGACGTAAGTCCGTATAGTCGTAAGTCGGGGTTTAGGTGTATATATATATATATATATATATATATATATATATATATATATATATATATATATATATATATATATATATATATATATATATATATATATATATATATATATATATATATATATATATATATATATATATATATATATATATATATATTTCATTAGCCCAATAAAGCACGCGGACTTCTACATACAATCAACACCTCAACACGCCAGGATTCGAACCCACGGCACACAAGCCTATGACTGTGACCGGGGAACGCTAACCGCTGGACCACCAGGATACTAAAAGCAGTCCTAGACTTTGTTATATTTCTCACAAAGCCTGTTCAACGAGCTTATGGCGCCGTGAACCTCTAATGGGGACCACCCGTATCACTAAGGTGGTCAGAGTAACGTTTTACCAAATCCGGCTTCGAAACACGAGGATCCATATATATTTCATTAGCCCAATAAAGCACGCGGACTTCTACATACAATCAACACCTCAACCCGCCAGGATTCGAACCCACGGCACACAAGCCTATGACTGTGACCGGGGAACGCTAACCGCTGGACCACCAGGATACTTAAAGCAGTCCTAGACTTTGTTATATTTCACACAAAGCCTGTTCAACGAGCTTATGGCGCCGTGAACCTCTAATGGGGACCACCCGTATCACTTAGGTGGTCAGAGTAACGTTTTACCAAATCCGGCTTCGAAACACGAGGATCCATATATATTTCATTAGCCCAATAAAGCACGCGGACTTCTACATACAATCAACACCTCAACCTGCCAGGATTCGAACCCACGGCACACAAGCCTATGACTGTGACCGGGGAACGCTAACCGCTGGACCACCAGGATACTAAAAGCAGTCCTAGACTTTGTTATATTTCACACAAAGCCTGTTCAACGAGCTTATGGCGCCGTGAACCTCTAATGGGGACCACCCGTATCAGGGGGCAGTGAAATTTTGCTCAAAGCTGCACTCTTCAGGCATTGTTCCTTATACATATCCAAGACTCCATGCCAAATTTGAAGCTGATATGTCGAGGTTTAGTCTGCCGCATGTTCTACTGAAATTTTTAAATTTACCTACAGTACTAGCCAAACAGCCGCTGTGGCGGTGCAATGTTCTGTTCAGTGTTTATCAACTTTTTTTTTCATATCTCTTATTTCATTTAAGTTGTCTTGTTGCAGATGAGTATGGTGCTATGTCTATATTGATTATCAGCCTTTTCTCATTTCATTTCTCAATGTTGTGTTACTGTACTGTAATGTAGGGGAGACCTGGGTAAGTTGGCGAACTTGAAATTATTCAAATAGTTACCGTTAAGCAGTTCACACCGCAGGATCACCACGTGCTTCCTCAGTCACCCATAAGCAGTCATTCTGGTGGAGAAAAATCTAACCCAGCAGCCCATTGTGTGTGTTGGTTGTGATGGAACCAATGTAAATGTAGGATCAGAAAATGGAGTCATTCATCATCTTGAAATGTTACTTGGTCACCCGCTCCATTATTTCATATGTCAGCTTCACAGAAATGAGCTGCCTTTCCGCGCAGTTTTTTATCACTATGATGGTAAACCAAGTGGTTCTGAGCATTGGCGTGGTCCCATTGGAAAGCAGATCAAGGAGTCTTTGTCTGAGCTTCCAGTTGTCGCCTTCCAGCCAGTCAGTTTCCCTGATTTCCCTGTGTTTAATGATGAAGTGGAGAAAGATCTGTCCTGGGATCAGAAATACCTGTATAGGATTTGTAAAGGAGTTATCACAGGTGTTGTTGAAGATGACTTGGCTGCTATTGAGCCAGGTCCTCCCTGTGTGTCAAGGTGGAACACCTTATGGAGTAGAATCCTCAGGCTGTATGTAGCAACATCAAGACCCAGCCATGAGTTGAAAAGAATTGTCATTGCAATAATAAAGTTCAGTGCTCCAATGTGGTTTTACATCAAGATACACCCTTACGTAACACACGGCTCAAGGAACGTATTCCAGTCCCTGCTATATATGAAACACCTGAATAGTGAGGAGGAGACGATAGTGAAGAAGGCTGTCCAGAGATATGCATACTTCGCCCACACAGATCAACTTCTTCTTGGTATGTGTGCAGATGAGGACATGACTGCTAGAGAAAAAGCTGTCTCAATGATAAGAAAAATTAGAGAGGAGAATCAGCAAAAGGAAGAATGCACTGGCAGATCTGAAGAGGAGGAGGAAGATTCTGATGCTGCTGTTGACGAGAATTTGTTAAACTATACTGATGAGGAGGGTAAAGATGGAGATGGGAATGAGGATGTGCCTCCTGTAGTCAACATGAGAAAGGTGGTGACTCCGAAACTAAAGTGGCAAGCAAAAACTATCATTCCATGATTAACTGGAGGAATGAACTCAAGACTGAGCCTCCTTACATTGCTTCTCTGTCAAATCTACAGGTTAATGACATTCTTGAGACACCATTAGTGGTGCCCAAGTGGCCAAACAGCACTCAGGCAGTCGAGAGAGGCATAAAAGTGATGACTGAAGCTTGCACTGAAGTGACGGGATATGAATCGAGAGATGGATATATTAGGCAAAGATTATTGTCTAGGAAAATGATGCCAAGGTTCCGCACAAAAAAGAATTTCAATATGAACTTGTAATGATTTTCTATACGGTGTACCTGTAAAATAACATGTGAATTAAATCGATGTCACCCATGTAAAATTTATCATTATCCTGGAAAACTTTAAATGACACCTAATTTTTGGTATACACTAAAAGTTGACAAAAAGTCGTTCGCGATGCGGCAGGGAAAGTATGCATGAAATGGCATGAAATTTTGCACAGGTGTTTGTTACAGCCATACAAACGATGCCTGAAAAGTGCAGCCTGCAACTCAAATAAAAGTGTCTTTTCCCTGCCCCCTAATATATATATATATATATATATATATATATATATATATATATATTATATATATATATATATATATATATATATATATATATATATATATATATATATATATATATATATATATATATATATATATATATATATATATATATATATATATATATATATATATATATATATATATATATATATATATATATATATGAATATACTGGACTTTATTTTCTCACTTGACTTGGGGTTTATTAAAGATTAATAGATGGTAATGGCAGTGGAGCGCCCTTTGAAAAATTCGACCAGCACAAGAACACTTAAATCTACTAAACAAAATGAATTGTCCATTACCGTGGAAGGATAGCGTCTGTGACTGGGATGAATGAGACACACTGTAAAATTTAGATACTTATATTTCCTCCAACACTACAAACACAATCAAATAATGGTACACCAATATCACGCACCTCTTAACTTGAACTTAAAACACTACTCTGGGAATAAAAGTTATACATGATATAGAAATTATTAGAAACTCAGGCAACAATAAATTTGAAGTATTAAGAAATGTTGCTTGCACATGAAACAGGCCTTAAGGGCTTTCCAACAAAATAATATCCAGCCTGAAAATGGTATTCAAAAATAAGAAATTAATAACTCTACAATGAATAGGCCTTAAGGGCACTCAACAAAATTATATCACCCCAACAGATGCACTTCCTACTTCTTAACCACTACTCTGGGAACAAGAGGTTATACCTGAGATCAGGTTGTGGAAAAATTAGATGCATTAAAGAATCAAATCAGTATCACTCTGGTTCCACTTAAGCACAAACATTCAAAAACAATACTATCAAAATTATTTAAGAAATATTAAACTACACCAAAGATAATATCAGTAACTGAGAAATGGTATTAACTACACCCAAATATATTCACTATTATTGATATGTTACTGGGTCCCAATACTAATGAACCCTGCTCCCCAACTCAACATACACCCGTTATAAGGGAGATAAAATGTTCCTCTAGGTATCTCCTAGAGTCCTAGACTCATGGTCTCAGTGTGTGACCATTAATTTACTCAGATAGCCTCAGTGTACTCCCAGTGCGTCCATAAGCGGAAGGGATGAGCCAATCAGACCTTGTACAGTTGAGGAAGCTTTGTATACCTCTGTTATGAAGGGTTTCCGCAGCTGCTTGAGACATGTGGTGTTGTGTGAGCGGGGTAGAGGGAGCTGATACCACGATTGTCCCGTCGTCAGCTGGGCACCCAGGCGCTAGATTCCCTCAAGAGATCCTTTGATGCAACTAAACAGTGACAGGCCTACACTGGTCGGTCCAATGGCGATAATCGCACCTCAATCATCAATGGCGGTTACAAGCGTGATCAATCTCTGCAGTCATCACTTGCTTGGTCAAACTTGGTCAAGTGGGTTCTGGACGGAACCTGAAATGAACTCACTGTTAGTCTAGTTTACTTTACCACTGCCCTATCTAACCCTGTCTGAGATCGATGAGACTACTTGTTATACTGCAATAGTTACCTACAGGGTGACTAGGCCGCGACTATTTCTTCTTGACGGACGCGAGGGCGTCTTGTTTGTCTGAATGCTTCGTGACTGAGAGAGAGCCCTCCGTGTCCTCTCAAGCGTTAGTAGGCCTCACGTGACATATTTTCCCCTAACTAATAATCCTTGGGACACCGTAACATTATTCAGGCTGATAAATGATCTATAATAATTTCAAATTCAATAATAGTCCTAACTTCATGAATCGCATCATTATTAATTGGCAAATTACATTTAATATCATATAGGCCTAGTTCCACAATTCCACTATGTGCGGGGGCTTCTCTCTCAGGCGACCTTGAGCCTCAGTATATGCTAATGGCGGGGCATTTGAAATTACTTCTAATTCGCATATACGCAATAGCAGTGATTTAATTGATAAACTCAAGAAACACAACGAACCTTGCGAATTAATAAGTTTTGATGTAAATTCACTGTTCACTAGAGTACCTGTGAAAGACTTACTTTCATTTCTTAAAGATAAATTACAACTGCTAGATTTAACTATTGAACATGATACTTTCCTGAAATTGATAGAGTTATGTGTAACTGACAATGTGTTTAGAGCAAATGGAAGTTCTACAAACAAATATTTGGCATGAGCATGGGTAATTGTCTTTCTGCTCCTCTAGCCTGTATTTATATGGGTTTTTTGAGTCTAGATTACTACCCAATATAGTGGACTTTATTCCTCCTTGGTATAGATATGTAGATGATGTTCTTTGTCTTTGGCCTAAAAACAGTGACCCATTGGTAGACAAGCAATAATATTGTCCCTAGTATCACATTCAAAATTGAAAGAAATAAATGAATCCTTCCATTTCTTGACATGCTTATCATGAGAAATGGCCAAAACTATAATTTTAAGGTATATAAGCCCACACAGGTAGACAGTTTCATTCACTTTTATCGAATCACCTTGAGTCTACCAAAATGTCAGTTTTTCTGCTATGTTCCTAAGATGTCTGTATTTGTGACTCTGAATTTATTGACGATGAATTTAAACACATTCGTTCTATTGCACTGAAACTTGGGTACCCTTCTGTGTTTGTTGATCGTTGCTTTAAAGGGCTAAAAATCCTTTCATTCCTCTCAAACCAGACAAGTTCCTACACTTAAGAATATTTTGACTCTGCCCTATCGTGATGAATTTGTCCCGTTAGTTCGGTCCTCAAGCTTCTAAATATTAATGTTGTTTTCAAGTATGACTCAACCATTACCAATATGTTAATAAGGAATAGCCAAGTTTGAATGTAAATGGAAGTGTTTATTGTATTCCATGTAGCAAATGTAATTGTAATTATGTAGGTCAGACAGGAAAAACACTGCAGCTCAGAATCAAACAACATAAGTATAATATCAGAACTGCATCTGAAAGCAGTGCCTTGTTCGTTCATGTTAGGAATAATAATCACCCCATTGCTTGGGAAAAAAGCTTGGAAGTATTCAAATCATCTTGTGTCACAGAAAGACTTCTGGTTGAAGCTAGTTTGATTAAGGAATTAAAATCAATAAACCTTAGTGATGGTCAGTTCAAACTGATAATATGTTACATAAATTTATTTGTCAGTGGCCCAAGGTTAAAATGCGTTGAAAACCTTTGATCTTGATGTATGATAGTTATTTTGTGGGTCCCTTTTTTCTGACCTGACCTGTCTAGTCACGTCATCACCCTTCTCTTAAGCCTCTACGTGTGTGTTGGTGTGGGGATTAGTGGATGTCATCATTATGACCTGACCTCATGTTTTTAGGTCACCCTGTATATTTGCTCTCTCTGTCCATGTAATCCAGTTGCCTCTGAAGATGTCTTGAATAAAGACGAAAGCTAAGGTACCTGTTGTTTCCATTTTTCTCCTGTGTGATATATATATATATATATATATATATATATATATATATATATATATATATATATATATATATATATATATATATATATATATATATATATATATATATATATATATATGGCC
>NW_024729259.1:9913273-9935718 GCF_018991925.1 Homarus americanus
TTTTTTTTTTTTTTTTTTTAAATAAATAATCTACAATGAAATACAGTACAGTAAAAGTAATGAATAATGAGGAATGGATACAGTACAGTGAAAGTAATAAATAATAAGGAATGGTTACAGTGTGACTGAGCACTTACCTTTAATGTAGTCAGCTGAATGCACATGGGGCCCCCATCATTTTCTAATTATACATGGAGACTACATTAACTGGAAACGTTTCGGTATAGAAAATGCGTGTCATTTGAAGAAAATTTTTTTTTTTTTTTTTTTTAAATAAAAAATCTGCGGCGGTCGTAAGTCCCGACGGTCGTAAGTCGTAGCAGTCGTAAGTCGGGGTCTGTCTGTATTAGGTTTTTTAACACTTACATTAGTAGAAAAGATGGCTGGGCACACGGGGATGGGGGGTTGGTTCCGAGGCAGAGGGCAGATTATTGGCCCTCACCTGTATCACTTGTATCAATTGTATCACTATCCACCACAGAGGCTTGCAGGGCCTCTTTGTCAAACCCCTCAAAGTCCATATAAGTCCATATCCTCACTATCATTATCACTGTCACTGACTTGGGCCGGCTGTGGTGGGTGAAGAACTAGGTAATGTTTTGATGACTGGGCGACCTTGTGCGCACCCTGCTCGCGCCGCTCTTCGCGTAAAAGGGTACACACACCGCGGAAAGTGAGCATTCCGTGTTCGGCAGGGTACTGCGTAAACGTGGAAACGCGTAAAATGGGACCGCGTAAAGCGAGGGTTGACTGTATATATATATATATATATATATATGTATATATATATATATATATATATATATATATATATATATATATATATATATATATATATATATATATATATATATATATATATATATACACACACAGTTGTACCCCACTTAACGCGGTCAATAAAACCCAGAGGGTACCGTGTTAAGTGAAAACCGCGTTAAGTGAACAACAGAACATATGGGATTAATTCCAATAGAAACTGGCCCATCCCCAAACTCCACTTTTTCCGACACAATACCTATGTTCTAGTAAAAATAACATCTTAATTTTATGATGGTACATGCACACAATTAATACTTAAGAGAAATAGAGAAATACAGTCGCCAAGTTAATGTCCATTCAAATAATGGACTCGACATTGCTGGATTCCTTGTAAGACCAGGAATATTTTGAATACAAATATCATATATTTTGCACAAAAGATAACATATTTACTCAGAATAAACTTTACATCTAAAATTTGTATGTCTAATGCAAAATCTATGATGTTTATATTCAAAATGATCACCAAATTGTAAGAATTCCAGCAATGTAAATTATATTCTGGCCGGGTAATTTGTATGAATTTTATGAGCTAAAACAAATATCTTCAGTTAATAAAAAAAAAATATTCTTCACGACACTATCTGTCAATCAAAGTACCCCACCTTGCCTTTCCCCCTCTTCCAACCGCGCGGTCAGTCCCAACCCTCCCCCCCACCTCCCACCAATCCTCCCTTCAAGAGTTTTTAACATTTAGTATTAAATAATACCTCAGATTAAAGTTAGGATAATATAATTGACATTGCTGGATTCCTTGTAAGACCAGGAATATTTTGAATATAAATGTCATATATTTTGCACAAAAGATAACATATTTACTCAAGAGTAAACATTACATCTAAAATTTGTATGTCTAATGCAAAGTCTATGATGTTTATATTCAAAATGATCATCAAATTATAAGAATTCCAGCAATGTAAATTATATTCTGACCGGGTAATTTGTATGAATTTTATGAGCTAAAACAAATATCTTCAGTTAATAAAAAAAAATATATATTCTTCACTGTAACAGATGGTCGGTCGGTCCCTCCTTCCCCCCCACCCTCCACCAACCGTCTCACCAGATGTGTGGGAAAACCAGAATATTTACCTTTTAGTAATAAATAATACCTCAAACTAAAGTTAGGATAATATAATTGATATTGCTGGATTCCTTGAAAGCCCAGGAATATTTTGAATACAAATGTCATATATTTTGCACCAAAAATAACATATTTACTGAGAATAAACTTTATATCTAAAATTTGTATATCTAATGCAAAATCTATGATGTTTATATTCAAAATGATGATCATATTGTAAGAATTCCAGCAATGTAAATTATATTCTGGCCGGGTAATTTGTATGAATTTTATGAGCTAAAACAGGCAATCAGGCAGGGTGGCGGGTGGGGGGTGGGGCGAATGTAAAAATAGCTTTCGAGCCGGACACTCACCGCGTATATGTGGAAAAAACCCGCGTTAAGTGAAAGTTCAGCTCTGGCGAGGCACCGCGTATATGGTAAAACGCGCTAAGTGAAACCGCGTTAGGCGGGGTAATACTGTATATATATATATATATATATATATATATATATATATATATATATATATATATATATATATATATATATATATATATATATATATATATATATATATATATATATATATATATATATATATATATATATATATATATATATATACATATATATATATATATATATATATATATATACCCGGCCAGAATATAATTTACATTGCTTGAATTCTTGCAATATGATGATCATTTTGAATATAAACTAATTTTAGATCTAATGTAAT
This sequence comes from Homarus americanus, assembly GCF_018991925.1. NCBI lineage: Eukaryota > Metazoa > Arthropoda > Malacostraca > Decapoda > Nephropidae > Homarus > Homarus americanus. Next base: position 9,915,903 of record NW_024729259.1, read on the forward strand.
AATTTGGTTTACACAAAGCAAATATTTTATCTTTTGTGCAAAATATATGAAGTTTACATTCAAAATATTCCCTGACCTGCAAGGAATCCAGAAATGTCATTTATATTATCCTAACTTTAGTCTGAGGTATTATTTATTACTATACGTTAAAATCTAGTGTTTTCACCCAAACATTTCTCAGAGAGGTAGGAGCCAGTGAGCTGGGAAGAGGGGGGGTCCATTATTTGAATGGACATTAACTTGGCGACTGTATTCCTCTATTTCTCTTAAGTATTAATTGTGTGCATGTACCATCATAAAATTAAGATGTTATTTTTACTAGAACATAGGTATTGTGTCGAAAAAAGTGGACTTTGGGGGTCAGCCGGTCTCTATTTCATTTAATCCCATATGTTATGTTGTTCACTTTACGCGTTTCTCGCGTAAAGTGAGGGTTCACTGTATATATATATATATATATATATATATATATATATATATATATATATATATATATATATATATATATATATATATATATATATATATATATATATATATATATATATATATATATATATATATATATATATATATATATATAAGCAAGTAAATCACTGTAGTTGCGCGTGATCCAGGTATATGCTGATAACCACAAGAAAAGAAGAAAACACGAAGTTCCCAAGCGCTTTCGTGTAATTCACATCTTCAGGGGTGAGTACAGACTAAGGAGAAGTACAAAACAAGGTGTATATATGCAGAGGAGGGTGAGATCAGGTCCACAATGGTTAGTTATTAGGTAATGACCCTACTAATGTTTAAAAAGCACCGCAGCGGTCGGTAGTCAGGTCAGAGGGTAAGGTGACCCAACCTTCTCACCTGGTTACAAATCTTCTAAATTACAAAATTGTCCAGTTTATACATGCCATTGCTCAAATTCATGTTGACTTCTTCGGTATGTTTAGTGAGACTAGATTCTATAATGTTCTTACTGTCAATTGAATTACAAGGTAATATTGAGGAGGCATTATCCCAGTCAATGCAATGCTTATTATCCCTCAGATGAACAAACAGAGCATTGGATTCCTGGCCTGTCCTAACACTATACAGGTTGTACCTCTCTAGTCCGGCAACCTCGGGACCTGTCCGGTGCTGGACCATGGAAATTGCCGTACCATGGAAATTCACCCTTTTCCTGGATAGATAGTGAATTGTGCTTATGCCTGGAAGCACTAGCACCACTTTCTCTGCGTCATGGTCTCTTTGAAGACATATTGAAGTGTTAAATGTCGTATATTAGCTTCTCAAATTTCACGAGTTTTTAATTCTTAACGTATTTTATTGAAACACAAAAAAAAAAATAAATAAAAATTTTGACGGCGGAAACTTGAATTTCGACGGGTTTGAACGGCCCGCCAACGTGCAGACGACGTGCATAATCGTGTAAACAGCGTCATTTCTCTTATGTACAAGAGATTCATTATTGTTTACTACTGAATGTCTTTTTTATCGAATTAATGTTTATGTGTGCAAAATGAGCAATAAAATTCATTAATAATACGTAGAATATTAAAACACACGAGGAAATGACACAACATTGTTTTCGTTGATTACAAAACCAGTGACTGACTGGTTCTACATATAAAACTGAAGAAAATAAGACCTTGGTTGTAGCTGTAGTAAAATTAATATGGTTGTTTTAAGTAATGTTATTTAATGTTAATAAATGGAACAATAGAAGTAGCTGACGATAATGGTAAAGGAAAAAGAGATCGCATATGTAAGTGCGCATGCGCACACGTGAAAACATATCGTCATTACATTACATAAGAATATGAAAGCAACACTTATTTACTGTTCATATATATTTTAATTAATGTTTCTGAATTTGTTTTTATTGAATTAATGTACGTGTGTGCAAAATTAACAATACAATTTATTAATAATACGTGGAATATTAGAGGAGACGAGACGGCTGCCGGCATTGTTTATGTTAAAGCTTACGAAACCAGTGACTGATTGGTTCTACATATAAAACTGAAGAAAATAAGACCCTGAGTTTAGCTGTAGTAAAATTAATGTAAAAAATGAATATGGTTGCTTGAAGTACCTGTAATGTTATTTAATGTTAATAAATGGAACAATATAAGTAGCTAACCATTAATGGTAAAAAAAAAAGTGAGACTGCTCGTATGTAAGTGCGCACATGTGAAAATTTATCGTCATTACTCTACATAAGAATATGAAAGCAACACTTATTTACCGTATATCACGGCCTATAAGGCGGCGGGGTGCATAAGACGCCCCCCCCAAATTTCCATTTAAAAAGTAGCTTTTGAGCTCTATTTGCTGTATAAGACCAGTACCCCAAATGTGACACTTACCCACTGACTCAGTAGTCCTTTACCAACCATCCTTGATTTTTTAAAATAAGGCCAATTCACTTCAAGTAATGTCATCAAATTATACCCGCTGGTGTAGTGTAAACACTAGTGACGTCACTGAAGCGTGGTGGGAGTGTTCCCTCGTCTCGGTGGTGTGACTATTTATACAACATGTGGTTCAACAGCAACCACCGTATTCTAATTGTGGTGTTTCATTAGGATTTGAGTGAAAAAGGTTACCAGTATGTACTTACTACATACATTTATTACACAAATATATATATATATATATATATATATATATATATATATATATATATATATATATATATATATATATATATATATATATATACTGAATATACTATGTACAAAAAATGAATGTTCAATGAATTATTTATGGTGCATTAGGGTACTGGTCACTTCTGATGGGCTATAAATAGCTTGTTATCTCCCCTCCATCTCACCCTGAGCCAGACGGAAGGGTCTTGGTAAATAACATGTTTGCTTATTTTCCATTTACTTTAAATAGATTTACCGAATTATTTGTTTTATTTATTTATTTATAATATACTGTAATATATTAAACACACTGTAATTATTTTCTTTAATTTATAAACTGTTTTGCGACAAAGGAATGTTCTCCAGTAGTGTTTCATTAGGATTTGAGTGAAAAAATATTACGTACTTACACAATTGTTCCTCTTACTTTGACAACACAACATACATACAGTATATTATTTCTCAGTTTTGATCTTTTTTTTTAATTTTTGTATTTATTTATAGTTAGTTACTTAAAATAAGGCCAATTCACTTCAAGTAATGGCATCAAATATTACCAGCTGGTGTAGTGTAAACACTAGTGACGTCACTTGAGCGTCTGTAATTAACCGTCGATAGTTTCAAGAATTAATGCACTCATTTACTGAATATTCTTTGTAAAAAAATAAAATTTAAATCAATTATTTATAGGAGATAAATATTATTATGAGTAAATATACCGATACCGGTATGCATTACTGACCACCTCCACGGCTAAAAATAGCCCAATCTCGCGGTCACTTTCCCTTTCTTGTCTCCTCACTGGCAAATGGGGGGGGGGCGTGGGGAGGGGTGTGTGATGATAGCTGTGTTTATTACAGGGGTATAAATCTCTTTTACGGTATGTTAGACAGGTTTATAATACATTTTTATTATTTTAATATACCGGTAATCTTAATTTGAATCCAGCTTGCCAAACGTAAGTTTCAGTATAAAATAATTAGTGGTAAGACCTTGTGAGTGGCTTACGATGTTTTCATCACCACTCTTGACACACTAAACCACAATATTTAAGAGGTAAGAATTTTAAACTTGGTGGTTTAGACGACCCCCTAACTTTGGGCAGATTTTTTTAATGTTCAAATTTCGTCTTATAGGCCGTGATATACGGTACTGCTCATATATATTGAAGGGTTAAATGTTGTACTCTGTATAGACAAGCAGAGAGAGAGATAGAGAGTGCAGCCGAACTGCCGGATGTAAACAAACCTTAATTTCCCGCGGCTCTTTTTTTTTTTTAAGGGGATTAGCCCACCCGGGCATAGGTCACTGACCCACATTGGGGCCTGAGGGGCAAAAATTTAATACTCCTGTAATAATAATAATAATTCAGAGAAGTAAAAAGAAGAAAAAAGCTGCCTATCTACCTTTTGGACAAACTAAAATCGTTCCGGACCACGGGAGTTTCAGGACCACAGAATGCCGGACTAGAGAGGTACAACCTGTATTTATGTTGTTTAAGTCTAGTTACAAGATCTTTACCTGTCTGGCCTAAGTAAAACGTATTACATTCCTTGCAAGGAACTTTATAAATGCAACCAATTGTGTTGTTGGTGGAGTTCTTGATTACCATTTGTTTAACAGTGCATGAGTTTTTAAATGCCACATTGACATTCCAGGTTTTTAGTTGTGAAGGAATTTGAGAGAAATGTTTGTGAAATGGTAATACTGAGAGATTCTTATGGTCATGGGTGGGCTTGGGATCAGTTCTATAAAAAGATTTCTTAGTAATGTTCAGGCATTTGTCTATGAAAGATCTAGGGTATTTCAGGTTTGAGCCAATATTATAGATATATTTATATTCCTCATCAATAAATTCCGGGCTGCAAATTCTCAAAGCACGTAAAAACATTGTTGAAAATACTGTTTAACTCTATTATGGCGGGCAGAATAATAATGAATGTATGAACACACATTAGTAGGTTTTCTACAAATACTGAACTTAAAGGTGTTACCAATTCTGTGTATCAGACAGTCTAGGAATGGCAATTTACAGTCATGCTCTAATTCTACATTAAATTTGATCGAGGGGGCTAAGTTATTAAGTTGTGGCAGGAAAGCTTTTAGGTCCTCATTCCTTGGCCAGAGACATAATACATCATCTACATATCTAAACCAGACTGCTGAAGGTGGTAAAATATTACTTAATAGTTTCTTTTCAAAGAATTCCATATATAGGTTGCTTAATACAGGTGAGAGTGGATTACCCATTGTCATACCAAATTTCTGAGCATAATATTCTCCATTGATTTCAAATTTACAATCCTTAATACATAGTTTGATGAGTTTGATGAAGTCGTCTTTCGAGACGGGCAATGAAATATTATCCAGGGAATCTATGAGGAACTCTAGTAAATCATCAACTGGGACCTTTGTAAAGAGTGATGTTACATCAAAACTGACCAGTTTAAAATCATAATTAATATGTAAGTTATTGAGTTTATCAACCAAATTCATATTATTCTTAACATTAGAATTAGAAATGTTGCCAACTAGGGGATTTAGTAAAGAAACTAACCATTTAGATAGTTTATAAGAGATTGACCCAACTGAGCTAATGCTGGGTCTTGCTGGGTTATTGGGCTTGTGGGTCTTGATTACACCGTACATGTATGGCAGTGGAGGGGACGTTGAAGTAAGATGTTTAATGAGAGTACCTTTGGCTCTCAATAGAGACTTCAGTTTCTTGTTGAACTGGGTGTTCACTGTGTTGAGAGGATTATTTATGAGTTTAGAATATGTTGTAGTATCACATAAAAGGTCATTCATTTTAGAAATATAATCATCTTTGTTTAAAATCACTACTGTGTTGGCTTTATCTGCTTTAGTGACATGTAGATCCTTATTTTTCTTTAGGGCTTGGATTGCTTTGGTGAATCTTTCTGGACAGTTTGGAATACATGGCTTAGACATAGATGCATACACAACACCTTTACACATGTTCACTTCTTCACTTGTCAAATTACAGTCAACCCTCACTTTATGCGGTCCCACATTCCGCGTTTCCACGTTTACGCGGTGCCCTGCTGAAACCCAGGATGCTCACATTCCGCGGTGCGTGTACCCCTTTACGTGGAGAGTGTCCGGCTCGACGCTATTTTTAGATTCGCCCCACCCACCTGCTCCTGCCTCCTCCCTCCTCCCTCCTCTGCCTCTGCCTGGCCAAGCCGCGCGGTAAGGTTGCTCAGTGCATGTCTCTGTTGCGTTATCACTGACGTCATATGACGTATCGGACTGTCATTGGCCATGCATCCCTACCTCCCTCCGTTGCTAGCTGTAATTGGTTTAAAGTAATATGACGTGTCCACCCGGGGGAGGGAGGAAAGACGACGCTTGACCTAGCTGCGGCAGTTTCATCCCTCCAGGCCACACCGTGTAATCGTGCATCCATTGTTCTCTAAAATGGCTTCCGCCGGACCACCACCCCCAGAGAGAAACCTTTCTTTGCCTGAACCCAGCCGCCCTAAGCCCAAGAAGACACGACGTCCCTTAAGCTACGAGGTGAAGTACAAGATCATCCAAGAGTTAGAGAAAGGAACAAGGCAGGTTGATTTGGCGCGCCCGCCTGGTGTGAACGAATCTACGATCCGGACGATAAAGAAGGATGCAGCCAAGATAAAGGAGCACATGAAGATCACAAAGTCTACAGGTGCTTCTATGATCAAGTATTTTCACAACCAGGTGCTTCTCAAGACAGAAAAATTACTTGTGAGCTACTTGGTGCCTCAGGCGCGACGGAACATGGCGGTCGACACGCGCTCTGTTAAGGAGTACGCACGTGAACTGTATGCTGCAGTGTCACGAAAGATGGGAATTACAGAGCCCAAACCCTTTAATGCTTCCTCTGGGTGGTTACAGAGGTTTAAGATGCGGAACAAGATCACCAATATAAACATTGGTGGTGAAGAAGCGAGTGCTGACCGTGCTGCGGCTAGGGAATTTCCTCCGTTTTTACGTGAGATTATGGAGGAAGGACAGTACACCGACGACCAGGTGTTTAACATGGACGAATCTGGTCTTTTCTGGAAAAAGCTACCTTCGAAGATCTTCGTTGTGAAGAATGCCAGCAAGATTCGGGGCCGGAAGATGCAGAAGGAGCGCATCACCGTCCTGTTTACCACCAATGCCTCTGGTACCTGTAAGCTCAAGTTATCGGTGATCCACACAGCCCACAAGCAGCACACCTACAAGAACATGGACATGACCAAGCTAAATGTCCACTGGCTGACCGCACGTAAGGCGTGGATGTTCTCTACACTGTCCCTCTCCTGGTTTGATGACTGTTTCGTTCCCGATGTAAAGAAATTCTGTGAGCAACAGAATGTGCCATTCAAGATTTTGTTGCTGCTGGACAACGCACCAGGACACTCGCCCCTACTGTTAGATTGTCACCCCAACGTAAAAGTGGTCTTCCTTCCTCCCAACACAACATCTATATTACAACCCATGGACCAAGAGTTAATCTGCAATGTAAAAGCTGCATTCTCCACTAAAAAATTCCAGCTCCTGAACGACTACACCAACACCAGGGAAGAGTTGCGTAACCTGAGTGACACCGCCACCGATAGCAAGAGCGAAAAAGACGAGGATCAACATTTGGCAGAGCAAAAAATACTTTTGAAACAATTCTGGAGAATATTTAACATCAAGAAAGCTGTGGACTTCTTGGTGGAGGCATGGGATCAGCTGTCTGTAGCAACTGTTCGTCACGCATGGAGACATGTGTTGCAAGGCATTCCGGGCGTAAGGCAGAGTCAATCTGTGACTGGTGAGGTTCAGACTGTTACAGTAGCAGTGGACCTTGCCAGAGAAGCTGCGCAGAGTGTTACAGCTGCACGCTTCTCCGAGACCACCAACGACGACATCCTGGAGGTGATAAGGGATCCTGATGTGACTACCGACGAGATGGTAGATGATAATGACGTCAGTGAAGAGGCAGGTGGTGCGTCATCCCAAGAAGAACACCGCTTATCCCACAGTAATGTTAGGGGTGCCATCGAGTGTGTCGAGAAAATCAAGCTCCTCCTTTCCGACGACCATGACACAAACAGGTATGAAATCGTCACTACCCAGCTGTTGCAGACTATGGAGCCCTACTTCAAGGTTTATCACGATAACATAAACACCAGCCGTCAGCAAAGCATAACAGAGTTCTTCGCCCGCAACCCACCACAGCCAGCCCAAGCCAGTGATAGTGACAGAGGTAGAGACAGTGAAGATGACTTTGAGGGATTTGTCAGGGAGGCCATGACAAGTGTGGATGACAGTGATGGTGACTCACCTGAGGGCCAGTAGCCTGCCCTCTGCCTCGGAACCAGCCTCCATCCCCATACGCCGACCCATCTCTTCTACTAACGTAAGTGTTCAACCTAACTTTTAGTTTTCCTAACCTAACCTTTATTTTTCCTAACTTAACCTTTATTTTTCCTAACCTAACCTCTTCTATATTACTTGTGTGTGCATACCATCATAAAGTTAAGATAAAATTTTTACTACAACATAGTTGTGTGTCGTCAAAAAGTGGAGTTTGGGGGTCGGCCCGGTCTCTATTTCAATTAATCCCATATGTTATGTTGTTCACTTTACGCGCTTCTCACTTTCCGCGGTACCCTGTGGGTTATATTAACCGCGTAAAGTGAGGGTTGACTGTACTGAATTTCTCCAAATTGCAAAATGCTCTGGCTATGTCAACACTGTCGACTCCCTTGTTAGAACCATCAAAACTTAAACCATAGCCGAGGGCACACACGGTATCATTGTCTAGTTGTTTAGAGGAGAGATTCACTACACAGTTGTGATTGGCATCCTTAGTCCAATCACTATTTCTAATAAGGAGTGCCACTTTGTGGTCTATCTTAGCTTGAAGATCAGAGCGCTCACGTCTCAGGTTATCAAAACAGTAATCCAACATGAACTTTTTCCAATAACTCGGTATGGTCATATTTAAAACACGCTTTTTTGTCTTACAATACGGAAAGCTTCATCCACTTCAATTTGCTTTATTTCAAAATGTTTCTTAAGGATGATTTCTTGGAACTCATCAAAGGGGCGGTCAGACATCTTCAGGACACTTTGTGAGAGGATTGATCTAGGCATAACTTTTTCACTAAGGCATGTCTGGAGAAATTTCAAACGTATGATTTACTGGAGTTCCTCATAGATTCCCTGGATAATATTTCATTGCCCGTCTCAAAAGACAACTTCATCGAACTCATCAAACTATGTATTAAGGATTGTAAATTTGAATTCAATGGAGAATATTATGCTCAAAAATTAGGTATGGCAATGGGTAATCCACTCTCACCTGTATTAAGCAACCTATATATGGAATTCTTTGAAAAGAAACTATTAAGTAATATTTTACCACCCTCAGCAGTCTGGTTTAGATATGTAGATGATGTATTATGTCTCTGGCCAAGTAATGAGGACCTAAAAGCTTTCCTGCCATAACTTAATAACTTAGCCCCCTCGATCAAATTTACTGTAGAATTAGAGCATGACTGTAAATTGCCATTCCTAGACTGTCTGATACACAGAATAGGTAACACCTTTAAGTTCAGTATTTATAGAAAACCTACTAATGTGTGTTCATACATTCATTATTATTCTGCCCGCCATAATAGAGTCAAACAGTCAGTATTTTCAACAATGTTTTTACGTGCTTTGAGAATTTGCAACCCGGAAGTCATTGATGAGGAATATAAATATATCTATAATATTGGCTCAAACCATAAATACCCTAGATCTTTCATAGACAAATGCCTGAACATTACTAAGAAATCTTTTTATAGAACTGATCCCAAGCCCACCCATAACCATAAGAATCTCTTAGTATTACCATTTCACAAAAATTTCTCTCAAATTCCTTTACAACTAAAAACCTGGAACGTCAATGTGGCATTTAAAAACTCATGCACTGTTAAACAAATGTTAATCAAGAACTCCCCCAACAACACAATTGGTTGCATTTATAAAGTTCCTTGCAAGGAATGTAATATGTTTTACTTAGGCCAGACAGGTAAAGATCTTGTAACTAGACTTAAACAACATAAATGTAGTGTTAGGACAGGCCAGGAATCCAATGCTCTGTTTGTTCATCTGAGGGATAATAAGCATTGCATTGACTGGGATAATGCCTCCTCAATATTACCTTGTAATTCAATTGACAGTAAGAACATTATAGAATCTAGTCTCATTAAACATACCGAAGCAGTCAACATGAATTTGAGTAATGGCATGTACAAACTGGACAATTTTGTAATTAAGAAGATTTGTATCCAGGTGAGAAGGTTGGGTCACCTTACCCTCTGACCTGACTACCGACCGCTGCGGTGCTTTTTAAAGATTAGTAGGGTCATTACCTAATAACTGACCATTGTGGACCTGATCTCACCCTCCTCTGTATATATACACCTTGTTTAGTACTTCTCCTTAGTCTGTACTCACCCCTGAAGATGTGAATTTCATGAAAGCGCTTGGGAACTTCGTGTTTTCTTCTTTCCTTGTGGTTATCAGCATATATATATATATATATAACTAAAGATCCACTGTCTTCCGAGATAGAAAACGAGCATGGGTGCCATGCTTGATCAAACCGTATAAAATTTGCCCCAAACACAATATCTGAGAGTCATAAACAAAATAAAAGTCACTCGATTTCCTCACTGTGCTAAGATGTATAAATACCAAATATAAAATCCTGGTGGCACTTAATATTTCAGCTATTACAACACAAATTAGCGGAGCTTTCCTTGTGCGTATTTACAGCTGATTCGCCAGGCAAGAAGATGACAGTGGCAGTGTGTGTGATGGAGGGTGTGGGAGGGGATTTTCAGAATTGCAATTAAATGCCAGGTAGCGACGTGTCCTCTTAATATTACTTATTAAGTAATTATTAGATGTTTTAATTGCGTGTAAGTTGGCCTGGCGAGTTAATGCTAGGCATTAACATACCTAGGAATTAAGCTAGACATCGCATTCTGGATTGAACAAAAAAAATTTTTCTTTAAATAATGGTTATTAATGCACCTTATGCAATATAAATCAATAATAATATGCAGTCACACAAGAGAAGATGGGACACCATTGTTGTTGGCAGTGTTTACAACTGGGAGGATGGTTCTTCATCTGAAACTGAAGAAAATAAGATACTGGTTGTAGCTGCAGTAAAAATATTGTAAAAACAAAAATACGCATCTTTTAAACAATTTTATTTAATATATGTACAGTAGAAGTAACCACTGTTGGTAAAGAAAAAAGTGAGACATAGTGGAAGGCCAACATACAGTATATACGTGCACACTCATGGAAACGGCGTCATTTCTCTCATGTCCAAAAGATTCCTTATTGTTTATTATTGAATGTCTATTTGATTGAATTAATGTTTATGTGTATAAAATGAACAATACAATTCATTAATAATAATACATAGCATATTAAAACACACAAGAGGAGACGAGACGTCATTGTTTTCGTAACATGGTTCTATGTATGAAACTATATTAATTTTACTCCAGCTATAACCATTGTCTTATTTTCCTCAAAAGAAGCATATGTATGTTTTAATTAATGTTTTTTAATGTAAATAAATGGAACATTGGAAGTAGCTAACCACTAATAGTAAAGAAAAAATCAAGACGGATTGCACAATGCAAACTTATGTAAGTGCGCACACGTGAAAATATGGCATAATTTCTCTACATAAGAATACGAAAGGAACACTTCGTACTGTTCATATATGCCTACAGGAGAGCTCACTTTCTTAACTGGCTCAGCCATGTTATTATTGTTATTACAGTGGGGTATGCTATAACGAATGGATCCTACTACGAATATTCCTATAACGAACGGTTTTACCTATAAAATTGAGAATGCTATAACGAACGCAACTCCTACAACGAACGCGGATGAATACGGGACTATTTCGCCTGGCGCATGAATATTGTACCGCGACCCACAACAAGAGCGTCAGTCGCCATCTTTGTCTCATTGTGTAGCCAGTGCACCACCGTTATTGTTGAAATTTCGTCTTTTGATGTGGAAATTCGCGTTATTTGTATAACTATTTTGTTATACAAGTATACAATTGTAACAATGAGTTGTCCAAAGCGAGTGAGAAAGCTAATAACCCTTGAAACTAAGAAAGAAATTATAAAGAAACGTGAGAATGGAAGAAGCATTGCGAAACTTAGTGATGAACATGGGATGGCTAAATTGACTATATGTACGATTTTGAAGAATAAAGAGGAGTTAAAAACTGTGCAAGTGGCTAAGGGAATCTTTAGAATTACCAAAGCAAGGTGTAATGTGATTGAAGAGATGGAAAATTTACTCTTAGTGTGGATAAAGGAGAAAGAAATGGCAGGTGGTAACATTAGTGAAGCTATAATTTGTGAGAAGGCCAGACAATTGTTTGAGGACCTTAAAGCCAAGACTCCCAGTGGAAGTGATAGTGATGTGCCAGTGTTTAGGGGTACCTGCATGCTGAATAACACTAAGGTAAGATAAAGTACCGTATTTTTTACATTTTCCACAGAATTTTTTCAGTGTTAAGTGGTTGTATTTGGGGGTCCGAAACGGATTAATCCTATAACGAACGAATGCTATAACGAACGAGGTTCTGGAACCAATTACGTTCGTTATAGCATACCCCACTGTATTATCTACTCTGTATCTGTGTTTTTCTGGCTAAATACACTGTTTCAATTCAATTCAATTTAATATGTTTTAATTAATGCTTATAAATGTAAAACAAAAATTCTAGTCACTATTACTGTACTGGTAAAGTTGAAAACATAAGGACAGCCAATGTTGTGTGTGAGTTTTTACTCAGATGACGAAGTTCCTGAGTCATCAGGTTTTCCATCTCAAGCCATAGGCTCATCTCTGGCTGAAGCTGGAGCTTTCCATAATGATGCCATAGCTGTTGCTGAAGCTGTTAGTGATTCTGTAGTTGTTGCTGAAGCTGCTGCTGATGCTGAATTTGAGGCAGTAGCAGAAGTTGATGCTGTAGCTGAAATTGATGCCATAACTGAAGTTGATGCTGTAGCTGTACATGAAGTTGATGGTGTAGCTATAGCTAAAGTTGATGGTGCAGCTAAAGTTGATGGTTTAGGCCTTCGAATTATAAAACTGTCTAAAGAACCTTGCACAGCTGCTTTCTTTTTCTTATTTATACATCTTTATGTAGAGGTCATATGTGTTTTTCACGTCCCTATTAATTTTAATACTTCATTCTGTTCATGGATCCACTTCAGAAAATATGTTCATTGCTTTCTCCATGTGAGCAAATGCTTCTGCCAAACACCTAGTCATAAAATTGTTTGAAGGTGAGGTAGAGGTAATCTGTTGGTGTGTTTGTGGTCCGGTCAGACTCTTATTTTTATCCTCTTCACCTCTGATCGGCTCATTAGCCGCTTGGGCGATCGATCACATCTCTGTTACGCACTGTTGGCAAGTACTGGGCATGCACCTGCTCCTGAATGTACCTGAACCTGCTCCAGTGTTCGTTAAGTCTGGTCTTCAAAGAGCTTACACTCGGTGCAGTCACAGCACTTTCCGGGAGATTGTTCCAAGAGTTCACAACTCTCACTCCGAAAAAGTTTGCCTTCACAGTTTTCTGGACCTGCGGCTTCTTCAATCTTGAGCTGTGACCCCTTGTGGGGTGACCGTCTCAAATAGTGCAGTTTCTTCATTTCGTTGGGACATATGATACGCCTCCTTACCGTTGGTATGCCCCAGGGGCATCCTCTTACACTTCGTGACATTGAATCTCAGCATCCATTTTTTTCGACCATTCTTGGAGCTCACAGAGATCCTTCTGCAGCTCTTCACAGTCTGCTTGCTTCTTGATATCACGAAATAACTTGCCGTCATCCGCAAACATTTGTATGGAGGAGTGTACAACGTCAGGCATGTCATTTATGAAACAAACAAACAACAGCGGGCCCAATACACTGCCCTGTGGTACCCCGCATGTGACAGGTACAGATGATGATTCCATGCCATTAACCACCACACACTGCTTGCGGTCATGTAGAAAGTCTTCTACAGGTACTCCCTGACTTACGACCTACTCGACTTACATCCACCCGCACTTACGACCTGCCTCAGTCGTCCCAAAATTTGGTCAAATTATGTATTTTTGAGTCCCAAAGTCAGTACACAGACAAAATTTTCATCTGTAATTCACTTTAAAATGGCTGGCAAGCTTAAAAGTGAGAGTTTTGTGGTGCTGAGAAGAAAAAGAGACATCCATTTTCGATTTTCTACGTGTTATTTAAGCATCTCCGACTTACGACCATTTCGACTTACGACCTGGATGTCGGTCCCTATCCCCGTCGTAAGTCGGGGAGTACCTGTATTCATGCTAGGACATTTCCCCGAATTCTGTATCCTTCCAGTTTGATTTTCAGCTTTTCGTGGGGTACACTGTCGACAGCCTTTGCAAAATCCAGGTATATATTGTTGACATTACCACCCCGTTCCAGAATGTGGGTCCGAATATCCAATACCTTGAGCTGTTGTGCTAAGCAGGAGCGCGTCGGCATAAAACCGTGTTGGCAATCCTTTATAAGGTTGTTTCGTAATAGATGTTCCATCACTGCATCTCTGATAATACTCTCAAGTACTTTACATATTATGCTGGTCAGGCTGGGGACCTTTTGTTCATCCAGGCATTTACAGAACAGGATCTTCAGGGGCTCGGCAAGCTCGTTGTTCAACTCTCTTAGCACTCTGGGATCCCCCATGTCAGGGCCGGGACTCTTATGGACCTTTAGCTTGTACAGTTTATTTCTGTACCCTCTTCTGTGAACACAATATGGGTCTGTGCTGCTTCGAACCGTCTGTCCTCAAACGCAGGAAGGTTAAACGCATCCTCTCTTGTGAACACCGAGGAAAAGAAGCTGTTCAATGCCTCATTATTATTCTGGTCAGAATCTGCATAACTACCATCTTCAAGCAAGTCTTGATACTCCTACTCGTGTTTTTAATTTCGACTTTGCATAGCGGTAAAACGCCTTTGGGTTTGACTTGACCTCACTTTCAACCAGCCTCTGGAACTCCTTTTCAGCCCTTCTACACTCTGCCTTTGCTTGGTTTCTGGCTCTTGCATACATCCTCCTATCCTGCTCATCGTTTGACCTAACCCACGTCTTGAATTTCTGGGTTTTCTTCTTAACTTTGTCGACCGCTGCTTGGTTCATGTGTAGGAATCCCCTCGTATTCCTTGAGGCACTGGGTTTGGTCTTGGGTAATATATTTATTGATCAAATGGGTCACTTTACTAGTTATGATATTCAGCATAGTGTCTGCGTTCTTGTGCCTTAGTGAGTCAGGCAAGTGGATACCCCTCATCTCTTCCCTCATTCCATTGTAATTTCCCTTGTAATATTTGCACCTTGGGTTGGCTTTATCTTGAATTAGGTAACAGTTGAATCTGAATGAAAAACACTACATGGTGACTGGCACCAACTGGGGCAAGATGTTCCAGTTTGGCCACCATACCCTCCTCGTTTGTTTTGATGAAGTCTAGTGGCTTGGTTGTTTACTCCCCTCTGTAATGTGTCAGGTCTCTAACATGTTGGAACAGAAAATTATCTCTCATAGTTTCTACAAAAAGAGTAGCAGGGTTATTCAAGTCATTTGGGGTGAACTCGTTTCTCCAGTCGATGTCGCCATAGTTAAAGTCCCCATGATAAGGAGGTGGCTAGGGTTGAGCATCGCTGCATTGTCTATTAAGTCTCTTAAGTTCCATTGATTTAGTGGGCCACAGTTTGGGTTTCTGTAGATACACCCTTGCCTGGCTGGCTCTAAGATCTTGCTTAGCATAGATAATCACACCCCTCTTGCAGGTTTCTTGAGAAAGGTTCGTAAATGAGTCATATCCAGCAATATTGAACTCACATTTCTCTGGGTCGATTCTCCTGTTCTTGTGCAATAGTTCTACAACTTCTACAATATCGGGTTGGTGTACCTTTAGTATTGTAGTGTTTCAAACTCCTCTCTCTTATCAAGGAACGTGTCAGTATTAGTGTACATGACATTCAAGCCAGAATTTGTTCTCGGTACTGTCTCTGCTCTTAGTAGTAACTCCGGCTCCCCTCCATTCTCAGAAGCTGCAGCATTTGCTAAGTACACTGTATTTTGCAGGGTGTGGTTAGAAATGTCAGTGTTTACACGCCGCTCGCCTCCTCCCAGCTGGTAATGCGTAGCTGGTGCCACCTGAAAGGTCTAGTAGAGTCCCAATTCAATACAGAGACTACCTCGCCGACAACATGCTCCTTTTTGAAAACAACCTAATGAATGCTAACTGGGATCTTGTCTATGCCTCCAACAACCCTAACGTGAACAGCAGTAACTTCTCTTGCATCTTCAATGCTTGCTTTGATAAATGCTTTCCGCTCAAGACTAAGTCAGTGAAAACTGTATCCATTTCCAAACCCTATATCACAAGCAAAATTAAGATAATGATAAAGGAAAAACACACACTCCAAAGAAATTTGCAAAAAGACCCATAACTTTCGGTGATGCTTACCGAAGTATCAGAAATAGAGTAACACAAGCAGTTAGAAGTGCCAGACGTAACTATTATATAAATAAGCTCCAATCAGCATCAGTCAACAGTAAGAAAACCTGGAATGTCATAAATTCTATTCAGAACAGGAACACTCAGCCTTCGGCCCCCCACTCAGCTTTTATAATAAACGATTCAGTTATAACGGAACACTCCCCCATTGCCAACCACTTCAATGAATATTTTATTAATGTTGACAAAAATCTTGCAGAGAGCATCCCTGATCACCATGAGGAATTTAGAGCCTACCTGCAAAACAGACAGCAAAATGGACTATTCTTATCCCCTGTCACAGCAGATGAATTACTGGCCATCATAAAAATGTCCACAGATGCAGCAGCAGGCAAAGACAATATACCAATGAGCATCATTTAGAAAGTGGCCCACTTATTACTACCTGTTCTCCTCCACATTTGTAACTCCTCCTTCACTAGTGGTGTCTTTCCTGATAAACTGAAAATTGCTAAAGTCCACCCGGCATATAAAAAATCTGGGGATAAAGGTCTCTTCAAGAATTACCGCCCCATATCAGTCCTCCCAGCCTTGAGTAAGATACTGGAAAAGCTAGCATGTAATAGACTAATTTCCTTCTGCAATGCCAATAACATCTTTACAGACTCCCAGTTTGGATTTAGAGCTAGAAGGTCGGCTGAGAGTGCTCTGCTATCCTTTACTAATGACATCTTAAATTCCTTTGATGACAGTCAGTTCACAGTCGGTATGTTCTTGGACCTCTCTAAAGCCTTCGATACTGTTGACCATTCCATCCTCCTTTCAAAGCTTGAACATTCCGGCATTAGGGGCCTGTCCCACAATTGGTTTACCTCATATCTGTCCAGCAGGATGCAGTATGTCTTATAATAACCACCAATCTGATTCCTCGCCAATCTTTTATGGGGTACCCCAAGGTTCAATTCTCGGTCCAGTACTGTTTTTGTTGTACATAAACGACATAGTCCACGCCAGCTCACTCATAAAATACAACTTATTTGCAGACGATAGTAATCTCTATGCCAGCAACTCAGACCTCCATTCCTTGATGAGAACTATGAACACTGAATTAACTAAAGTCGGGACCTGATTAATACGTAATAAACTGACCTTAAACCTTGAGAAAACCCACTACACGATCTTTCACAGAAGAAAAAACTTACCTCCAGACTTGGTAATATAGTCCTCAAACGTGAACAAAATACTAAATTCCTCGGAGTTATTGTTGATGAGAAACTTAACTAGAGAAACCACATACAAGCCATTCACAGAAAAATCAATAAACAGTGCGGTATCATGTATCACACTCGACAGTCACTCACTCTCACAGCAATGAAAGAAATCTATCATGATCTTGTTTACCAACACCTGATACACTGTCACACACTATGGGGGGCCTCTGGCTCTTCAAAAACACAATCTCTGGTTACTGCGCAAAAGAGAGTTGTACGGACAATGACCTACAGTAATTGAAAAAACAGATCACACAAACGAAAAATTTGCGATATTGAAATTTTTTAAATTCGAGGATATTGACACTTACTGCTGTGCCCTTTTTGTTTACAAATCTATCAATCACTTGCTTGACAATAATTACTTCCAGTTCCGGAATAATCAGAGATACAACTTAAGGCACCCAGAGCTACTAAGACCACCCCACATGCGCTCCTCTCAGTCCCAGACCTCCATAAAATATCATGGTGTGAAGGTGTGGAACAACTTACCCCCACACATCCGAGCAAAGACTACGCTCCCTTCCTTTAAATCATCTCGAAAAAAGTATCTATTGTCAAAGTATTAATACTTCTTGTAACACTTACTATATTTACAGTACCTGCTTTTATTGAACCATCAAAACCGTTTTATCGGAAATTATCATGTAAATAAATAAGTAATTACCATTGCAATAAACATAATTGCCAACTAGACATAATCCTGAAAGCTCTGTCCTCTTGTTCAACCTTATTACTGCACAACCCAGGTTGTACTGCTCCCCTATTATACTTATGTTTTTAAATTCCACTCTAATTTATATATATATATATATATATATATATATATATATATATATATATATATATATATATATATATATATATATATATATATATATATATATATATATATATATATATATATATATATATATATATATATATATACTGTATACTTAGTTGCTTTTTACCGTATACGTGCCTTTCCAGAGCTGAACTTTCACTTAACGCGGGTTTTTTCCACGTATAGCGGTGAGTGTCCGGCTCGAGAGCTATTTTTAGATTTGCCCCACCCGCCACCCTGCCTGACTGCCTGTTTTAGCTCATAAAATTCATACAAATTACCCGGCCAGAATATAATTTACATTGCTGGAATTCTTACAATATGATGATCATTTTGAATATAAACATCATAGATTTTGCATTAGACATACAAATTTTAGATATAATGTTACTCTGAGTAAATATGTTATTTTTTGTGCAAAATATATGACATTTGTATTCAAAATATTCCTGGTCTTACAAGGAATCCAGCAATGTCAATTATATTATCCTAACTTTAGTTTGAGGTATTATTTATTACTAAAAAGTTAAATATTCTGGTTTTCCCACACATCTCCTTGGGACGGTTGGTGGGGGGTGGGGGGGAGGGAGGGACCGACCGACCATCTGTTACCCTGTGAAGAATATTTATTTTTTTTATTAACTGAAGATATTTGTTTTAGCTCATAAAATTCATACAAATTACCCGGTCAGAATATAATTTACATTGCTGGAATTCTTATAATTTGATGATCATTTTGAAAATAAACATCATAGATTTTGCATTAGACATACAAATTTTAGATAAAATGTTTACTCTGAGAAAATATTTTCTCTTTTGTGCAAAATATATGACATTTATATTCAAAATATTCCTGGTCTTACAAGGAATCCAGCAATGTCAATTATATTATCCTAACTTTAATCTGAGGTATTATTTAATACAAATTTTAATTTAGTTTTTTCACCCAACTTGAAGGGAGGATTGGTGGGGGGTGGGGGGGAGGGTTGGGACTGACCGCGCGGTTAGAAGAGGGGGGGAGGCAAGGTGGGGTACTTTGATTGACAGATAGTGTTGTGAAGAATATTTTTATTTTTTATTAACTGAAGATATTTGTTTTAGCTCATAAAATTCATACAAATTACCCGGCCAGAATATAATTTACATTGCTGGAATTCTTACAATTTGGTGATCATTTTGAATATAAACATCATATATTTTGCATTAGACATACAAATTTTAGATAAAATGTTTACTCTGAGTAAACATGTTATCTTTTGTGCAAAAATATGACATTTATATTCAAAATATTCCTGGTCTTACAAGGAATCCAGCAATGTCAATTGTATTATCCTAACTTTAGTTTGAGGTATTATTAAAATTTAGTGGTTTTCCCCAAAAAATTTCTCAGACAGGGAAGAGTCAGCAGTGTAGTGTGAGAAGAGGGGGAGGGAGTTGAGTCCATTATTTGAATGGACATTAACTTGGCGACTGTATTTCTCTATTTCTCTTAAGTATTAATTGTGTG
>NW_024729259.1:9935818-9947720 GCF_018991925.1 Homarus americanus
TATATATATATATATATATATACAGTCAACCCTCGCTTTACGCGGTCCCATTTTACGCGTTTCCACGTTTACGCAGTACCCTGCCGAACACGGAATGCTCACTTTCCGCGGTGTGTGTACCCTTTTACGCGAAGAGCGGCGCGAGCAGGGTGCGCACAAGGTCGCCCAGTCATCAAAACATTACCTAGTTCTTCACCCATCACAGCCGGCCCAAGTCAGTGACAGTGATAATGATAGTGAGGATATGGACTTATATGGACTTTGAGGGGTTTGACAAAGAGGCCCTGGGTAAGCCCTGTGTGATTAATTCGATACAAGTGATACAGAGGGCCAATAATCTGCTCCCTGCTCGAACCAACCTATAACCATCCAATTATTTATTATTTACTGTACTGCATCCATTCCTCATTATTCATTACTTTTACTGTACTGTATTTCATTGTAGATTATTTGACGAAAAAAAAAAAAAAATTATCTATGTCGGACTTACGACCTGGATTTGGGTCCCTAACCCCGTCGTAAGTCGGGGTCTATCTGTATTATTGATATTTCTCTCAATTATTAATTGTGTGTGCATACCATCATAAAATTAAGAAGTTATTTTTACTACAACGTAGGTATTGTGTCTGAAAAAGTGGAGTTTGGGGGTCGGCCCGGTCTCTATTTCAATTAATCCCATATGTTATGTTGTTCACTTCACGCGTTTCTCACTTTACGCGGGCCGCCTGTAAGGTTCACCTGACTGCCAGTAAAAGTAGGTTCACTGTATATATATATATATATATATATATATATATATATATATATATATATATATATATATATATATATATATATATATATATATATATATATATATATATATATATATATATATATATATATATATATATATATATATATATATATATATATATATATATATATATATATATATATATATATATATATATATATATATATATATTACAGTTGGTCCTCATATTACGCGGTCCCGCATTACGCGTTTCACCGTTAACGCGGTGCCTTGCCAGAACCTAACATTTTCACATTCCGCGGTCGTGAACCCCATTACGCGGAGAGCGGCTGGCAAGCCGCGCCATTTTTGGATCCAAACCTCCCGCCATGTTGTGTAAGAGGCGCGAAAATGGTGCGCACAAGGTCGCCCAGTCATCAAAACATGACCAGTTCTTCACCCGCCACCCACTACAGCCAGCCCAAGTCAGTGATAGTGATAATTATAGTGAGGATATGGACTTATATGAACTTTGGGGGGTTTGACAAAGAGGCCCTGCAAGCCTCTGTGGTGGATAGTGATACAATTGATACAAGTGATACAGGTGAGGGCCAATAATCTGCCCTCTGGCTCGGAACCAACCGCCCATCCCCGTGTGCCCAGCCATCTTTTCTACTAATGTAAGTGTTACAAAACCTAATATTATTGATATTTCTCTTAATTATTAATTGTGTGTGCATGCCATCATAAAGTTAAGATAATATTTTTACTACAACATAGTTGTGTGTCGTCAAAAAGTGGAGTTTTGGGATCGGCCCGGACTCCATTTCAATTAATCCCATATGTTATGTTATTCACTTTACGCGTTTCTCACTTTCCGCGGTACCCTCCGGGTTACATTAACCGCGTAATATGAGGACCAACTGTATATATATATATATATATATATATATATATATATATATATATATATATATATATATATATATATATATATATATATATATATATATATATATATATATATATATATATATATATATATATATATATATATATATATATATATATATATATATATATATATATATATATATTTCATTTTTAGTCCATATATTTTGAATTGTATATATATATATATATATATATATATATATATATATATATATATATATATATATATATATATATATATATATATATATATATATATATATATATATATATATATATATATATATTTATATAATTTTCTTTGTCTCAATCATACAAGTGCAAGTATCAATACCATCCCCTCTCCCTCTTCTCATGTTCATTCACAAAACCTTTCAGGCTTCCGCCCTGGGTTTTCTAATTAATCTCAGCATGCAGGCCTGAGTTAAGTTTCTCTCTTCACAACTCTATATTATTCATATCCTCAATAGCGGGTTCAGCCTTTCCAGGCGAACTTTAGCGAGGCTGCTAGTCTTAGTGGTCCTTCCGGACGCTGACCTTCCGGTCTTACTAGGAATCCAGAGATATGTTGGGATGGACCTTGTATCCTTAATATGGGTTATATGAGAACCATTCAGGGTGGAATTCTCAACCTAATACATCTTGCTAGAGTAATAGTGAACGATGTTAGCCAATGAGCGTTAGGTAGCAGCTCAGCACTGTCAAAGCCTGCTGGGTGACTTGATGCTCACTCAGGAATTATTGGTCAAGCTAATTAATTGAAGAGATGATGTCTGAGTACCCTGATTGGCAACAAATACAAAACTTAATGATCCCCCCCCCCCCAAAAAATAAAAAGTTCCATGAGCTGAGGGATAATTGAGATAAGAAGACGGAGAGGTGTGTGATACAGCGAGTTAATTGATTATGATTGTCACATTGGTGACATATAACAATAAGAGATATTAAATTAAATAACTTACTAAATATCACAGTTAAGATTCATATTGCTTATGTTTGGGAGAAAATGTTATCTCCCTTGTATTATTATGATGATACAATGTGACCCATGGTGTTCCTCCTAGTTTAAAAGAGTGATGTGCAACTGGAGGATGAACTTCTAGATGATGGAGGAGACCATGGAACTGTCCCTGGGGAACTAGTGTTGAGTGAGAAGCTACAAGGACTGGAGAGCTCAGCTCATACACTACATGCAAGGGAATGTCCGTCAGTAGTATTAGTTTCACCCAGGACCCAAGGGGACCATACTACATGTAATTATCAAGGATGTAGAGCCACTTGTATTACCAAGTTAGATCCTCATATGGCTGTACAGTCATCCCTTGGTTATAGCGATTTTCGTTGTCACGCCTCCATCGAAATCATGCAGTTGCCTCCAGGTGTATTGTTACCCCCTTGCTTCACCTACATCTATTGACGATAAAATCTTTCACCTACAAATTGACAATAACACATTTGCTGTAATCAGACATATCTAAGTTGCCTCAACAATTGCAACCCCAGTTGCAATTTCAAATTCTGTGTCATTACTAAGGAATAATGAAGTCTCGGGTGCACTCTAAGATTGAGAGAAAACGGAGGACTCAGGCGTCCTGTAGCGATGAGAAAACGGACTCCTCAGATGGGGGACTCAAATAAAGAAAGCATAGCTACATGTTTTGTGGACTACAGTATTGAGTGTACTCTTTTCATCACTTTATAATAAACCTAGCCATGCCTATGTGTGTTTCTGATACTTACCATAACATTATCTATATCTTTAGTGGGTCTAAATGGTCGTAAAATGGGAAAATTGGGGTTGGGTCTAGGTGCCTGGAACCAATTAGAATAAATCCCATAGGTTCTGTACTTTCGTTATCGCGTTTTTCGTTATCACGCACTCGGTGTGGTCCCAATTAGGTGTGACAACCAAGGGATGACTGTATATATATATACAGTCTCTCCTCGACCTATGACATATTTGACTTACGACAACCCAGACATACGATGGCCATGGTCGTATAAAATATTTTTCAAATTACGTATTTTGGTGTCCCAACGTTAGTGATCGCGCTGTATACCGACAAAATTTTCATTTGTAATTCCCTTTAAAATGGCTGGCAAGAGTAAAAGTGAGAGTTCTCGTGGTGCTGAGAAGAAAAAGAGACACTCATTGTAGAATTTCTATGTACAGTGGTCCCTCGGTTAACAAACACAATTGGTTCCAGCTCACCAAAAATTACATACAAAGTAAAAAAAAATGCAGTAAAGTACACTTACTTTGAGGTGTGTATGTAGAAGGCTCCTGGTTGATGATGATGATGATGGGAATTAGAAGTGGGGGTGGAGGAGAAGGGAGAAGAGAAGGAAGTGGGGGTGGAAGAGAAATCACCCCATGCTTCATGCTGTCATTTCACACATAAAATTTTAAGTTCACTAGGTGTAATTCAAGCTTATTTTCTTTAAATCAACACTGCACTGCACTATATATTGTCAATATGTTAAATAAATTTCAGAATGACCAATAATTGTACTGTAAAAACGTAAAAATAGTTTATGTTCAAGAGAGCCACAAGCAAGATGTTACCTCCACTGACCAGAGATACAAACTGACGCCTTGGTGGGTGAGTCAAGTGGCTGATTGGCGCACCAAAAACTAGTTTCCTGTACTCCAATTATGTTAAATAAGTGTTAAAATGACTAAAAATTTTGATATAAACCTTGGAATTATTGAATAGTACACACTTCTTGATATTTACTCAAATTGGAACGAATTTAAGCCCTAGAACTGATTACTGTATTGGCGGACTAATATTCCAGCTGGTTAGCATGCAAAAACATGTTGACGTGATTTCGTAAGAATTTTGTTAACCGAATTTTTGTTCGTTAACCGAATTGAAGATTCTTATGGAAGGTAATTCGTTAACCGAGGGATCACTGTATTATTTTCACCTTTTCAACTTACGACCTGGTCGTCTGGACAGAACCCCGTCATAAGTCGAGGAGAGACTGTACAGGTATATGAAGATATAAAAATAGATATGTTGCACAATATACATAATATATACAGTACTCACCTTCTTCTTTTCCTCATGTTTTATAATTAACTTGATAAACTTTTGTTTGAACTTCCATGCTTCTTGATCCAAGGCAGTGTAGCATTCTACTAGTTCTGTTTCCAGCCAAGTTACAGGCAAGGCACCAAGACTTCCTGGATTGCCAAAGAGGCTAGTCTCCAGTACAGCACAATTCATTGTCCTTGAAGATAAAAAATATTTAACAATAACTTATAGATAATCTTATAATTTTAAAATGTAACAGTTAAGAAAATGCAGTGAACAAGGAAGTTCAATGCTTTGCCACTAAGAATAAATAATAGGAGGAATATTCCTGCTGAAATCTCTTTTCATGGTGGCACCCAAAACAATGTGCTAGGCTAGACTAGGCTAGGCTAGGGTTTACCTTTTGATCTACTGGATAACCCTTCCCTTCCACCAGTACTGACAGCCTTAAATGAAGAGGATAGGTTCAACAGTTGCCCAAAACAGCCAAAGGCATCATTAAATTTGTGACTGCCTTATCAGCATGCATCATGCCTAGGTGACTGCTCTGACATCTTTGAATCTGTGCATGTCTGAAAGAATATTAATCAGCTAACTGCTTGCACATTCAGTTCCAGCTGACTATTCCTGAACTTAGGGGAAGAGGGAAGGTTTCAGAGACATCTGGCTGGAGGCTCTAGCTGAAAAACGACCAGTCCTCTGTTTCCAGCTATTGTTCATAACCCTATCGAAGGCAGTGGCACACTTAGCTCTTTTATTGTGGCTAATGCTAGACAAATTTATTCAACCGAGAGAAACTCATCCTCTAAAGGGTTACGGCAGACAGCTTCCATAATCCAATATCAACACTGTCAATGACAATGAAACTGAAATTTTCAATTAATGAACCAAATTCCTACTGTGCAGGCCAGACACAAAAGTAAAATCTGCTAATAGCAAATTAAAAAGGAAGAAATCTAAGATAATTCAACACTAAAACCAACATCTACAGTACGTATACTCCTGAAAAAGAGTAGGGAAGCAAACCAGAAGTTCACTTGAGTTTTAAAATTAAGAGGAGGAATCACAGAAGGGAAGACAGTGTAAACTGGGAAGGGAATCACAAAGAAAAGATCATCTGAATCTGATGTACAAACATGACACACCTTAATACATTAACCATCTTTCTCTACATTGCACTGAATACTCATTCCTTGAAAAGAAGCAAAGTGATTGGTTGGCCACATCTGTGTGTGTGTGTTTTAATGAGGGTAGTGTGGTGCTTCCTGTTTTTTTTTTTACGGGGATTAGCTCACCGGGTCACAGATCACTGACCCACATCGGGGCCTGGGGGGACGAAAATGTATTAATAATAATAATAATAATAATAATAATAATAATAATAATAATAATAAAGAACCATAAAGAAATACAAAAATTAAAAAAAAGATCAAGATTGAGAAACAATACATGTATGTTGCGTTGTCAATGGTAAGAGAAACAATTAAGACCCTGCAACTGTGTGTAAATTAGGCAGAAAGTCAGATCAGCAAACTGGGAATTGGTCACAATTTTTGTGATGCCATATGGCAGCAGGGTCTACCATTAGACAATACATTATGCTTCCAATATCTTCCCAGGCAGTAGTACTTCCCTGTTTGGTAGCTACCTACTACTAATAAATTGCAGTGGAGTCACAATAATTTGCGGGTTAGGCACCACAAGACATCGCGAGTAATCATATCATAAGTTGTAGTTTAATTGAATTAAATTGAAATAATTAGTTATGTTCTGAATGGCAAAAAATATGCATTAATGTTCCAAAACTGCTTTAATAAACACTAAACATTATTACAGGCAATGACTGTTACACAATGGATCAATATACACTCAATCAATTTAATGATGCAAAAAAATTAACACCCTTTACCACTATGCAATGGCTAAAGATTAGTTTTACGATGGTCACTGCCCGAATGCTTTTCCTGCATTGTCACTGCTATGAAAAAGTGATGTGCAATAACGCACAATATTCCGAGATATGATGATACAATATCAGAATGGCATAACACATGCGACCCATGTG
This sequence comes from Homarus americanus, assembly GCF_018991925.1. Lineage (NCBI taxonomy): Eukaryota > Metazoa > Arthropoda > Malacostraca > Decapoda > Nephropidae > Homarus > Homarus americanus. The sequence continues at coordinate 9,942,615 of NW_024729259.1, forward strand.
TACTGCCCATCCCCTTTGATTGTCAGGCTATGCAGTTGAACAGGTCACATCACCCAGAGGATGGTTTGCTTGTAGAAGCGATTGTTTGTACATAATAATAATATATACTACAGTATATCAGTAAATGTAAGGAATAAAAAAAAAAAATAATAATAATAATACAGGTTGTACCTCTCTAGTCAGGCAACCTCGGGACCTGACCGGTGCCGGACCATGGAAATTTCCGGACCATGGAAATTCACCCTTTTCCTAGATAGATAGTGACTTGTGCTTACGCTTGGAAGCACGAGCACCACTTTCTCTGCTTCATGGTCTCTTTGAAGACATAATGAAGGGTTAAATGTCGTACAGTAGCTTCTCAAATTTCGCGAGCTTTTAATTCGACGTTTTCTATTTGAACACACAAAAAAAAACACATTTAAAAGTTTTGACGGCGGAAACTCGAATTTCGACGGGTTTGAACGGCCCACCAACGTTCAGACGGCGTGCACAATCGTGTAAACAGCGTCATTTCTCTTATGTACAAAAGATTCATTATTGTTTATTACTGAAAGTCTTTTTCATTGAATTAATGTTTGGGTGTGCAAAATGAGCAATACAATTCATTAATAATACGTAGAATATTAAAACACGAGGAAATTAGACAGCATTGTTTTCGTTGATTACAAAACCAGTGACTGACTGGTTCTGCATATAAAACTGAAGAAAATAAGACCCTAGTTGTAGCTGTAGTAAAATTAATATGGTTGTTTTAAGTAATGTTATTTAATGTTAATAAATGGAACAATAGAAGTAGCTAACGATAATGATAAAGAAAAAAAGAGAGATCGCGTATGTAAGTGCGCACACGTGAAAACATATCGTCATTACTTTACATAAGAATATGAAAGCAACACCTATTTACTGCTCATATATATTTTAATTAATGTTTCTGAATTTGTTTTTATTGAATTAATGTTTGTGTGTGCAAAATTAACAATACAATTCATTAATAATACGTGGAATATTAAAACACACGAGGAGACGAGACGACTGCCGGCATTGTTTTTGTTAAAGCTTACAAAACCAGTGATTGATTGGTTCTACATATAAAACTGAAGAAAATAAGACCCTGATTGTAGCTGTAGTAAAATTAATGTAAAAACATTAATATGGTTGTTTGAAGTAACTGTAATGTTATATAATGTTAATAAATGGAACAATATAAGTAGCTAACCATTAATAGTAAAAAAAAAAGTGAGACTGCGCGTATGTAAGTGTGCACATGTGAAAACATATCGTCATTACTCTACATAAAAATATGAAAGAAACACTTATTTACTGCTCATATATATATTGAAGGGTTAAATGTTGTACAGTATTACCCCGCCTAACGCGATTTCACTTAGCGCTTTTTACCGTATACGCGGTGCCTCGCCTGAGCAGAACTTTCACTTAACGCGGGTTTTTTCCACCTATATGCGGTGAGTGTCCGGCTCGAGAGCTATTTTTAGATTCGCCCCACCCCCCACCCTGCCTGACTGCCTGTTTTAGCTCATAAAATTCATACAAATTACCCAGCCAGAATATAATTTACATTGCTGGAATTCTTACAATATGATGATCATTTTGAATATAAACATCATAGATTTTGCATTAGACATACAAATTTTAGATATAAAGTTTATTCTGAGTAAATATGTTATTTTTTGTGCAAAATATATGACATTTGTATTCAAAATATTCCAGGGCTTACAAGGAATCCAGCAATGTCAATTATATTATCCTAACTTTAGTTTGAGGTAATATTTATTACTAAAAAGGTAAATATTCTGGTTTTCCCACACATCTGGTGGGACGGTTGGTGGGGGGTGGAGGGGAGGGAGGGACCGACCGACCATCTGTTGCAGTGTGAAGAATATTTTTTTTTTTATTAACTGAAGATATTTGTTTTAGCTCATAAAATTCATACAAATTACCCGGTCAGAATATAATTTACATTGCTGGAATTCTTATAATTTGATGATCATTTTGAATATAAACATCATAGATTTTGCATTAGACATACAAATTTTAGATGTAATGTTTACTCTTGAGTAAATATGTTATCTTTTGTGCAAAATATATGACATTTATATTCAAAATATTCCTGGTCTTACAAGGAATCCAGCAATGTCAATTATATTATCCTAACTTTAGTTTGAGGAATTATTTATTACTATACCTGGTTTTCCCCCAAAAATTTCTCAGAGGGAAGAGCCAGGGAGTGTACTGTGAGAAGAGGGGGAGGGAGTCGAGTCCATTATTTGAATGGACATTAACTTGGCGACTGTATTTCTCTATTTCTCTTAAGTATTAATTGTGTGCATGTACCATCATAAAATTAAGATGTTATTTTTACTACAACATAGTTATGTGTCTTCAAAGTGGAGTTTAGAGGTGGACGGTTTCTATTGATTAATCCCACTTGCTGTGTTCTGTTGTTCACTTAGTAGATTTCATAGCAACCCCGGGACCGTCTGGGTTCTATTGGCCCGCTTTAAGTGGGGTACAACTTTAACATATATATATATATATACCTGTGGGATATATATATATATATATATATATAACATATATATATATATATATATATATATATATATATATATATATATATATATATATATATATATATATATATATATATATATATATATATATATATATATATATATATATATATATATATATATATATATATAAATAAAGTCCAAATCCAGATGCAGAAATCGGACCCGAAGTCCGGACTTTTTCAAAAGAAATTTTTTTTTTTTTTTAGCGGGCTTTTGTGTGTAATTGTGCGCATGCGTGAGCGCCACAGCTGCACAGCGACAACAAGCGACCTCGTGGTCGCCACTTTAAAACGAGCAATCAAACTGTGACAGCATACCGTATATACTCGTCTATAACCTCCCTTCGTTTATAGGTCGACCCTGATTTTTTGACCAAGAAATCGTTAATTCATGATATTCCTCGTTTATAGTTCGACCCACGTTTTTGAGGGTAATGGAACAACAAAACCTTCAGTAAAAACACTACATCCTGTAAACTGAGGCTCACCGTGCCTGAAACACGAGTGCCGAAGGCAAATTGTTTACCATTTATTATTACGACACTTTACACTGAAACGCGGGTAGTTTCAACAAAAATATTGTATATTTCCATTCAAATATTTATTCAAGTCAATTAGGAGGGAATATTATTGTAATACAGTTTCTTAACTAAACCATTCGAAAAGCGATTACGGTAACATCTTTTGAACGAAAGAAAGCGAAAGTCATTGTTTTCGTCACAATTTGATCCCACTTTCCACTGTAATACGTACGTAATTTCAGCAAAAATATTACATTTCCGTGAATGTATTATATCAAGCACAGTATGAATATCATATCATTGTAATATAACAGAATTTTAACCGAAAACTATTAAAAAAATGAGTAACATCTCAAGAACATCGGAAGCTTAGGTATAGTCTTTTGTTTTCGTCATGTATTTTATCCTATTTTACATTGAAATACATCACGTTTCAGCAAAACTACCATTTATTTCCGAAAATATATTCATTCAGGCGCAGTTTAGGTAAAATTTACGAGTGATGTAATAATTTTTTAACTGAAAACGATTCGAAAAACACGTACAAATTTTAGATATAATGTTTACTCTTGAGTAAATATGTTATCTTTTGTGCAAAATATATGATATTTATATTCAAAATATTCCTGGTCTTACAAGGAATCCAGCAATGTCAATTATATTATCCTAACTTTAGTCTGATTTATTATTTATTACTATAAAGGTAAACAGTCTGGTATTCCCACACATTTATCTAGTAGGGACGTTGGTGGGGGGTGGGGGGGAGGGAGGGAGGGAGGGACCAGCGACCGACCATCTGTTACCGTGTGAAGAATATTTTTTTTTTATTAACTGAAGATTTTTATTTTAGCTCATAAAATTCATACAAATTACCCGGCCAGAATATAATTTGCATTGCTGGAATTCTTACAATTTGGTGATCATTTTGAATATAAACATCATATATTTTGCATTAGACATAAATTTTTTAGATAAAATGTTTAATCTGAGTAAGTATGTTATCTTTTGTGCAAAATATATGACGTTTATATTCAAAATATTCCTGGTCTTACAAGGAATCCAGCAATGTCAATTATATTATCCTAACTTTAATCTGAGGTATTATTTAATACAAAATGTTAAAATCTAAATTTTTCACCCAACATCTCTTGAAGGGAGGATTGGTGGGGGGTGGGGGGGAGGGTTGGGACTGACCGCGCGGTTGGAAGAGGGGGGGAGGCAAGGTGGGGTACTTTGATTGACAGATAGTGTCGTGAAGAATATATTTTTTTTTTTATTAACTGAAGATATTTGTTTTAGCTCATAAAATTCATACAAATTACCCGGCCAGAATATAATTTACATTGCTGGAATTCTTACAATTTGATGATCATTTTGAACATAAACATCATAGATTTTGCATTAGACATACAAATTTTAGATGTAATGTTTAATCTGAGTAAATATGTTATCTTTTGTGAAAAATATATGACATTTATATTCAAAATATTCCTGGTCTTACAAGGAATCCAGCAATGTCAATTATATTATCCTAACTTTAGTTTGAGGTATTATTTATTACTATACCTGGTTTTCCCCCAAAATTTCTCAGAGAGGGAAGAGCCGGCAGTGTAGTGTGAGAGGGGGAGGGAGTCGTGTCCATTATTTGAATGGACATTAACTTGGCGACTGTACTTCTCTATTTCTCTTAAGTATTAATTGTGTGCATATACCATCATAAAATTAAGATGTTATTTTTACTACAACATAGTTATGTGTCGTCAAAAAGTGGAGTTTGGGGATCGGCCTGGACTCCATTTCAATTAATCCCATATGTTATGTTATTCACTTTACGCGTTTCTCGCTTTCTGCGGTACCCTCTGGGTTAAATTAACCGCGTAAAGTGAGGGTTAACTGTATGTATATATATATATATATATATATATATATATATATATATATATATATATATATATATATATATATATATATATATATATATATATATATATA
>NW_024729260.1:0-11581 GCF_018991925.1 Homarus americanus
TAGAAGACATGTACACAGTAGTGTTGTAGGCGAGTGCTTGCGAGAGCTGTGGACTAGGAGTTTTGTTGGCGAGTGGTGGTTAGGAGCTGTGACTAAGAGTGTTGCAGGCGAGTGGTGGTGAGAGCTGTGACTGGGAGTAAGGTAAGTGGAGTGGTGGCAGGAGCCAGACTGGGAGGCAGGCGAGTGGTGGTGAGATCTGTGACGGAGGTTGTAGGCGAGTGGTGGTGAGAGCTGTGACTGGGATTGTTGTAGGCGAGTGGTGGTGAGAGCTGTGACTGGGAGTTGTAGGCGAGTGGTGGTGAGAGCTGTGACCAGGAAAGCCTGTAGGCGAGTGGTGATGAGAGCCTGACTGGGAGGTTGTAAGCGAGTGGTTGTGAGAGCCTGACTGGGAGTGTTGTAGGCGAGTGCTGGTAGAGCTGTGACCAGAGCCAGAGTGAGTGGCGGTGAGAGCTGTGACCAGGAGTGTCATGAGTGGTGGGGAGTGTGGTAGGCGAGGTGGTGAGAGGTGACTGGGAGCAAGCCGAGTGGTGGTGAGACTGGACTAGGTTTTGTAGGCGAGTGGTGGGAGAGCTGTGACTGGCAGAGCTGTAGGCGAGTGAAGGTGAAAGGCGTGACTGGGAGTAAGGCACACGGTGGTGGTAGCGAGAGATGTGACTGGAATGGCGTGTGGTGGTGAGACTCTGTGACTGGGAGGTGGTAGGCGAGAGGTGGTGAGAGGTGTGACGGGAGGCAGGTGAATGGTGGTGAGAGATGTGACTAGAGGTTGTAAGAGAGTGGTGGTCAGAGCTGTGACCAGGAGTGCTAGACAAGTGGTGGTCGTGACCTGTGACTGAGAGTTTTTGCCTGGAGTAGTGGTGAGAGTTGTGACTGGGAGTGTAGTAGGCGAGTGGTGAGAGACTTGTGACTGGGAGAGGTAAGCGAGTGTGTGAGAGCTGTGATTGGGAGTGTTGTAGGCGAGTGGTGGTAGGAGGTGACTGGGAGGTTGTAGGCGAGAGCTGGTGAGAGCTGTGACTAAGAGTGTTGTAAGCGAGTGGGGTGAGCTGCACAAGGAGGTTGTAGGCGAGTTAGGTGAGAGCCGTTACTGGCAGTGTTGTAGAGCGAGTGGTGAGAGCCGTACTGGGAGTGTTGTAGGCTTGAGGTGTTGAGACTGTGACTTGGAATGCTGTAGGCGAGTGGTGGTGAGAACTGTGACTGGGAGGTGCAGGCGAGTGGGTGATGAGAGCTGTGACTAGGGAGTAAGCAGTAGGTGAGTGGTGTGAGATGGGAGTGCTGTAGGCAAGTGGTGGCTAGGAGATGTGACTGGGAGAGTTGTAGGCGATTGGGTCAGAGATGTGACTGGGAGAGTTGTAAGAGAGGGTATCATGTACTGTGACTAGGAGTGGTATGCTAGTGTTGGTCAGAGCATGAGAGTGTTGTTGGCGAGTGGTGGTGAGAGCTTGGACTGTGAGTGTAGTAGGCGATGGCGGTGAGAGCTGTGACCAGTGGTTGTAGGCGGGAGGTGGTAGAGAGCTGTGACTGGGAGTGTTGTTGGCGAGTGGTGGTGGCCGTGACTGGGAGGGCACACGTGGTAGTGAGAGCGGACTTGGAATGCTGTAGGCGTGTGGTGGTGATCTGTCTCTGGGAGTGTTGTGAGTGGTGGTGAGCTGTGACTGGGAGTGTAGGCGAGTAGTGCTTAGAGCTGTGGCTGGGAGTTGCAGGCCAGTGGTGAGAGCTGTGATTGGAGAGTTGTAGGCGACTGGTGGTGAGAGGTCTGACTGGGAGGCAGGCGAGGATAGTGAGAACTGTGACTAGAGAGCTGTAGGTGAGTGGTGGTCAGAGCTGTGACTGAGAGTTTTGTGGGAGTAGTGGTGAGAGCTGTGGCTGTGAGTGTAGTAGGCGAGTGGCGGTAAGAGCAGTGACTGAGATTGCGAGTGGTGGTGAAAGCTGTGACTGGGAGGGTTGAAGGCGGGGTGGTGAGAGCTATGACCAGGAGTTTATAGGCGAGTGGTGGTGAGGAAGCCATGACTGGGAGTTTAGGCGAGTGGTGGTGAGAGCTGTGACTGGGAGTGTTGTAGGCGAGAGGTGGCGAGAGCTGTGACTAGAGTGTTGCAGGCGAAAGCTGGTGAGAATGTGACTAAGAGTGCAGTAGGCAAGTGGTTAGGAGATGTGACTGGGAGAGTTGTAGGTGAATGGTGGTGAGAGATGTGACTAGAGTGTTGTAAGAGAGTGGTGGGAGCTGTGACTAGAGTGCTGTAGGCAAGGGTGGCTTGCACCTCTGACTGAGAGTTTGTTGGCGAGCTGGGGTGAGAGTTTTGACTGGGAGTGTAGTAGGCGAGTGGTGGTGAGACTAGGACTGGGAGTGTTGTAGGAGAGTGGTGGTGAGAGCCGGGATTAGGGAGGGTTGTAGGCGAGTGGTGGTGAGAGGTGACTGGGAGGATGCAGGCGAGTGCTGGTGAGAACTGTGACTAAGAGTGTTGTAGGCGAGTGGTGGTGAGAGCTGTGACTAGGAGGTTGCAGGCGAGTGTTGGTGAGAGCCGTTACTGGCACTGTTGTAGGCGAGTGGTGGTGAGAGCCGTACTGGGAGTGTTGTAGGCTTGATGTGCTGAGAGCTGTGACTGGAATGCTGTAGGCGAGTGGTGGTGTGAGAACTGTGACTGGGAGAGGCGAAAGCAGGTGAGAGCTGTACTCAGGAGGCAGGCGAGCGGTGGGTGAGAGCTGGATCAGAGTGTGGTAGGCGAGAGGTGGTGAGAGCTGTGACTAGGAGTAAGCAGGTGAGGGGTGGTGAGACGGTGGCTGGGAGGTTAAGGCGAGTGGTTAGGGAGAGCTGTGATTAGGAGTGTTGTAGGCGAGTGGTGGTGAGAACTGTGACTGGGCAAGCAGGCGAGTGCAGAGACTCTGACTAAGAGGTTAAAGCGAGTGGTGGTGAGAGCTGACCAGGAGTGTTCTAGGCGAGTGGTGGTGAGATCAACGACCAGGAGGTTAGAGGCGAGAGGTGCAAGAGCTGTGACTAGGAGGTTGTAGGCGAGTGGTGGTGAGAGCTGTAACCTGGGAGTTTTGTAGGCGAGGTTGGGTGAGAGCCGTTACTGGCAATGTTGTAGGCGAGGTGGTGAGAGCTGTACTGGGAGTGTTGTAGGCTTGAGGTGCAGGAGAGCTGTGACTTGGAATGCAGGCGAGTGGTGAGAGCCTGACTGGGAGTGTTGCAGGCAGTGGTGATGAGAGCTGTGACTGGGAGGCCAGGCGAGTGGTGGTGAGAGCTGTGACCAGGAGTGTTGCAGGCAAGTGGTGGTCAGGAGATGTGACTGGGAGTTGTAGGCGTGTGGTGGCTGGGGAGATGTGACTGTGAGTGGTAAGAGAGTGGTGGTCAGAAGGTGACCAGGATTGCATGCTAAAGTGCTGGTCAGGAGCCAGGACTGAGAGAGTGTTGTTGGCGAGTGGTGGTGAGAGCTTGACTGTGAGTGTGTAGGCGAGTGGTGGTGAGAGCAGTGACTGGGATTGTTGAGGCGGGGTGGTGGGAGAGCTGTGACTGGGAGTGCTGCAGGCGAGTGATGGTGAGAGCTGTGACTGAGAGCAAGTGAGTGGTGGTCAGGAGATGTGACTGGGAGAGTTGTAGGCGAGTGGGTGGTGAGAGCTGTGACAGAGCAAGGAGGTGGTGAGAGCTGGACTAGGAGTAAGGAAGCAGTGGTGGTGAGAGCTGTGACAGGGATTGCAGGCGAGTGGTGGTGAAAGCTGTGACCAGGAGGCAGGCGAGTGGTGGTGGAGGCCAGGGAAATCAGGCGAGAGATGTGACTGGAGGCAAGCGAGTGGTTGTGAGAGCTGTGACTGGAGTGTTGTAGGAGAGTGATGGTGAGAGCTGAGACTAGGAGTGTTGTAGGCGAGTGGTGGTGAGAGCTGTGACTAGATTTTGTAGGCGAGTGGTGGTGAGACCGCGACTGGGAGTGGCAGGCGAGAGGTTGAGTGTGGACTGGGAGACAGGCGCAGTGGTGGTGAGAGCCAGACCAGGAGTTTTGTAGGCAGAGTGGGAGAGCGTGACTGCAGCAAAGTAGGCGAGTGGTGAGAGCCGCACCGGAGGTTTACACGCAGGAAGCGAGAGCTGTGACTGGAAGTGCTGTAGGCGAGTGGTGGTGAGAGCCAGACTGGGAAAGGCGCAGAAGCGTAGTGGTGGAGAGATGTGACTGGGAAAATTGTAGGCGAGTGGTAGGAGATGTGACCAGGAGCAGTAGGCGAGTGCATGTCAGAGTGGACTGGGAGAGTTGTAGGCGAGAGGTGGTGAGAGCGTAATTAGAGTGTGTAGGCAGAGCCAGGACACTGGGAGGTAGGCGAAAAGGTGAGAAATGCATTCAAGAGCCGAGGTGACTGGGAGTGTTGCAGGCGAGGTGGTGAGAGCCGTGACAGGAGTAAGCAGGCGAGTGGTGGCGGAGACGGACTGGGAGTGTGCACAAGTGGCAGAGATGAACTGAATAGTTGTGTGTAAGGATGGGATGGGGACTGGATGAGTGGTATTGGGAGATGTGAATGGTGGTGAGAGCTGTGACTGGGAGGCGAGTAGGCGAGTAGGAGGTGTAGAAGAGGTGAGTGGCGGATGTAGGCGAGGACCAGGGAGTGCTGTAGGTGAGTGGTGGCCAGAGCTGTGACTGAAGCAGTGAGTAGTGGTGAGAGCTGTGACTGCAGTGCAGTAGTAAGCGAGTGGTGGTGAGAGCTGTGACTGGGAGGTTGTAGGTGAGTGTGGTAGGTGAGAGCTGGAATGGGAGCACAGAAGGAGGTGAAAGGACTGGGCAAGGCGAGTGGTGGTAGATATGAACAGGAGAGCTAGAAGTGGTAAAGAGACGTGACTGGAGTGAAGCAGAGTGTGGTGAGAGCCGAAACTGGGAGCATAGTAGGCCAGAGGGTGAGAGCTGTGACCTGGAGTGTTGCAGAGTGGTGTGAGATGTGACTGGGAGTGTTGTACGTGGTGGTGAGAGCTGCGACTGGGAATGTTGCAGGTGTGTGGAGAGAGCTGTGACTGGGAGTGTTGCAGATGGTGGTGGCACGCAGACTGGGAAGCTAGCAGGCGAGTGGTGAGACAGATTGGTGAGAAGAAGGAGTGAGGTGCCTGACTGACAGTGTTGCAGAAGAGAGTGGTGGTGAGAGCCGTGACCAGGCGCTGTAGGTGAGTGGTGGGTCAGAGCAATGAGAGAGCCAAGTTGGCGAACAGTGGTGAGAGCAGACTGTGTGAGTAGTAGGCGAGTGGCAAAGAGCCTTGACCTGGGAGGTTGCAGGAATCAGAGCAGACTGGAAAAGCCAGGCGAGTGGTGGTGAGACGCACCAGGAGTTAAGGCACAGTGTTGGTCAGAGATGCAACTGACCGTAGAAGGAGTGGTGGTCGCACAAGACTGCAGGCGAGTGTTGACCAGAGACGTACTAAGCAGGCAGCTGAGACCAAGACCAGAGGCGAGTATGCCAGAGCTGAAAAAGCAAAGGAGCTGTGAGACTGAAAGTGATGCAGGCGAATGCTGGAGAATGTGACCAAGAGGTAGTAGGCAAGGGCCGGGACGTGACTGGGAGAGTTGTAGGCAAGAGAGATACCAGGGATGTTGTGGCAGTTGGGTCAGAGCTGCACTAGAGAGGCAGGCGAGTGCAAGCTGTGGGAGAACCTGTAAGCGCAGTGGGTAGAGATCACTGGGAGAAAATGCCATGGGTGGAGGAATCAGACTGTTTCAGAGCGGTGAGAGCCTGACCAGGGAGCACAGCAGTAAGAGCACTTATAACTGAAGCATCAAGACGTGATTGTAGGCAGAAAATGGCAGGAGGTGCACTGCAGAAGGCGAGTGCTCATAGAGCTGTGACTAGAGTAAATGAGTAGTGGTGAGAGCAGAGTGTTGAAGGCAAGTAGACAATGGGAGCAAGGAAAAGCGACTAGAAAAGTGTAGAGAGCTGTGACTGAGTTCAGAAGTGAAAGTGTAAAAGAGAGCCAAGGAAAGAAACAGAAGAGAGAGCCACTGGGAGTGTTGCAGGCTAGAGGTGAAGAGACAGACTTGGAAAGCCAAAAGAGGGTGGTGAGAGCTGTGACTGGGAGGTTGCAGGCGAGTGCTGGTGGTGGCTGGGTGACAAAGTAAAGGGTGAGTGTGAGAGCTGTGAGTAGGAGCAGGCGAAAGGTGAGAGCTGCGACTGGGAGCAAGCAGGCGAGAGGTGGTGAAAGCTGTGACTGGAGTAAGCAGAAGGAGTGGTGGTGAGAGCCATGATCAGAGTGTTGTACACGTGCAGTGAGAACTGTGACTGAATGCTATAGGCAGTGGTGGTCAGAGATGTGACTGGAGAGTTGTAGGCCAGTGGTGTCAGAGAATGACTGAGCAAGCATGCGCAGAGGTGAGAGCTGTGACTAGGAGTGTTGTAGGCGAGTGGTGGTGAGAGCTGTGACTGGGAGGCAGAAGAGTGCTGGCAGAGCCATGACAAGAAAAGGTAGGCAAGTGCAAGTGACAGAGAGCAAGAATGGTGGAGATGAGACTAGAGTGCTGGAATGAGAGTGGTCAGAGCTGACCAGGCGTAGTTCAGTGGGTGGGCAGAGCGATTGAAAGCTGTGGGCGAGTAGTGTGAGAGCACAATGGGAGGTGAACGAGGTGGTGGAGAGCAGGACGGATTGTTGCAAGGAGTGGTGGTGAGCTGTGACTGGGATGTTATAGGCAAAGTGCCAGAGAGCCATGACAGAGGCAAGCCAGTGGTGGTGTGAGAAATGTACAGAGCAAAGGAGGTAGAGAGCTAATGACTGGGAGTAAGCAGGCGAGGTGAGAGAGCCATGACTAGGAGTGTTGTAGGAAGAGTGTGGTGAGAGCTGTGACTTGAAGCAGTAGGTATGAACAGGTGAGAGCCGCTACTGGCAGTAAGCTAAAGTGGGCAGGTGAGAGCCGTAATAGGGAGTGTTGTAGGCAGGAGCAGAGAGCTGTGATTCTAAATGCTGTAGGCGAGTGGTGGTCAGAGCTGTGACGGATGTTGTAGGCGAGTGGTGGTGAGTGCCAGAGTTGGAGTGTTGCAGGCGAGTGTGAGGTGTGAGCTGTGACTAGAGAGAGCTGCAGGCAAGCCGTGGTCAGAATGACTGGAGACAAGCGAGTGGTGGTGAAATGTGACCTGGGAGCAAGCTGAAAAGAGTGGTGGCATTAGAGCCTGTGACCAGAGTGCAGGCTGAAGGGCAGTCAGAGCTGTGACTGAGTGTTGTTGCTTATATTGCAAGATCTGTGACTGGGAGCAATGTAGGTGAGTGGTGGGAGAGCCAGACTGGGAGTGCTGTAGGAGATGGTACGGTCAGATGGACTGTGAGAGTTGTAGCCAGTGGTGGTGAGAGATGTACTAAGAGTGCTGGTGCGTGGTGGTCAGAGATGTGACTGGAGAGTTGTAGCGAATTTGGTGAGAAACATGTGACTGGGAGGTTAAAGAGAGTGGTGGCCAGAGCCATGACTAGGAGTGCAGGCTAGTGGTGGTCAGAGCTGTGACTGAGGTGTTGTTGACAGTGGTGGTCAGAGATGTGACTGTGAGAGTTGTGCAGGCGAGTGGTGGTGAGAGCTGTTTATGGAGTGTTGTAGGCAGATGGTGGTGAGAGCTGCGACTGGAGTTGATGGTGGGAGGTGGTGGGAGGTTTGACTGAGAGTGTTGTGGGCGAGTGGTGGTGAGGAGCTGTGGACTGGGAAGTTTGTAGGCAGAGTGGTGGTGAGAGCCGTGACTGGCAGTGCTGTGGGCGAGTGGTGGTGAGAGCCACGTGACTGGGTGCTGTGGGCAGTGGTGGTCAGAGCTGTGACTAGAAGTGCTGTAGGCTAGTGGTGGTCAGAGCTGTGACTGAGGTGTTGTTGACGAGTATTGGTCAGAGATGTGACTGTGAGAGTTGTAGGAGAGTGGTGGTGAGAGCTGTTTCTAGAGTGTTGTAGGCAGATGGTGGTGAGAGATGCGACTGGAGGTGTGGTAGGGAGGGAGGTGGTGAGGTGTGACTGGGAGTGCAGTGGGCGAGGTGGTGGTGAGGCTGTGACTAGGAGTGGAGGCAGAGTGGTGGTGAGGCCGTGACTGGCAGTGCTGTGGGCGAGAGTGGTGGTGAGAGCCGTGACTGGGGAGTGCTGTGGGCAGTGGTTGTCAGAGATGTGACTGGGGAGGGTTGTGGGTGGTGGTGGTGAGGCTGTGGCCTACGGGAGTGTTGTGGGCAGTGGTGGTGAGAGCTGTGGAGCTAAGAGTGTTGTAGTCAGTGTGGTGAGAGCACGACTGGGATTGTTGTGGCAGTGGTGGTGAGCTGGGCTAGGGTGTTGAAGGCAGTGGTGGTGAGTTGTGGACTGGGATGTTGTAGGCAGTGGTGGGTGAGGTGTGATTGGAGTGTTGTAGGCGATTGGTGGTGAGAGCTGTGACTGGGGTGTTATAGGAGAGTGCTGGAAGAAGGCTGTGACTAAGAGTGTTGTAAGCGAGTGGTGGTGAGAGCTGTGACTAGGAGTGTTGTAGGCAGTGGTGGTGAGAGCAACGACTGGGAGTGTGCTGAGCAGGTGGAAGAGCTGAGACTAGGAGTGTTGTGGGCAGTGGTGGGGAGAGCTGTGACTTGGAGTTTGTGCGAGTGATGGTGAGAGCTGTTTCTAGGAGTGTTGTGGCAGTGGTGGTGAGAGCTGTGACTAGGAGTTTTGTAGGCAGTGATGGTGAGGCCGTGAGCTGGCAGTGCTGTAGGCAGTGGTGGTGAGAGCCGTGAGCTGGGAGTGTTGTACGTGTGGTGGCAGAGCTGTGAGCTTGGAATGCTGTGGGGGCGTGTGGTGGTGAGCTGTCACTGGGGTTATGTGGGGACTGGTGGTGAGAGAGCTGTGACTGGGGTTTTTGGGCGAGTGGTGGTGAGAGCTGTGACTGGGGTGCTGTGGGCAGTGGTGGTGAGAGCTGTGACTGGGGTGTTGTAGACCGAGAGGTGGTGAGAGCTGTGACTGCAGGGAGTGTTGTGGCGAGGCTGTGGTGAGAGCTGTGACTCAGTGTGTAGGCAAGTGGTGGTCAGAGATGTGACTTGGGAGAGTTGTGGCCAGATGGTGGTGAGATGTGACTAAGTGTTGCAAGAGTGGTGGTCAGAGCTGGGCTAAGTGCTGTAGGCAGTGGTGGGACAGGCTCTGACTGAGGAGTTGGTGGCAGTGGTGAGGTGGGGAGTTAGGCTGGAGTATAGTGGGCCAGAGTGGTGGTGGTGAGGAGCAGTGACTGCGGTGTGTGGGTGGTGGTGGTGAGGCTCTGCTGCAAGTGTTGTGGGCGAGGTGGTGGTGAGGACTTGTGACCAGGTGTTGTGGGCAGTGGTGGTGAGGCTGTGATTGCAAGTGTTGTGGCAGTGGTGAGTGAGGGCTGTGATGCTGGGTGTTGTGAGGCGGGTGCTGAGGTGAGCTGTGCACTAGAGTGTTGTAAGCAAGTGGTAGGTGAGAGCTGTGTTAGGAGTGTTATGGGCAGTGGTGGTGACAGCTGGCTTGGGTTTTGTGGGCGAGTGGTGGTGAGAGCCGTTACTGGCAGTGTTGCAGGCAGTGGTGGTGAGAGCCATAGTGGGAGTGTTGTGGGATGGAGGTGGTGAGAACTGTACCAGAATGCTGTAGGCAGTGGTGGTCAGAGCTTTGTCTGGGAGTGTTGTAGGCAGTGGTGATGAGCTGTGACTGGGAGTGTTGTAGGCAGTGGTGGTGAGAGCTGCGACTACCTGGGAGTGCTGTAGGCAAGTGGTGGTCAGAGATGTAACTGGGGAAGTTGTAGGCAGTGGTGGTCAGAATGTGACTGGGAGTGTTGTAAGAGTTGTGGTCATAGCTGTGACTAGGAGTGCAATATGCTAGTGTAGGTCAGAGCTGTGACTGCAGTGTTGTTGGCGAGTGTTGGTGGGAATGTGAGACTGTGAGTGTAGTGGGGTGGCAGTGAGGCAGTGATTGGGATTGTTGTGGGCGAGGGGTGGTGAGCCCTGTGAGCTGGGAGTTCTGTAAGCGAGTGGTGGTCAGAGATGTGACTGGGAGGTTGTGGCGGTGGTGGTGAGAGCTGTGAGCTGGGGTGCTGTAGGCGAGTGGTGGTGAGAGCTGTGACTAGGAGTGTTGTGGCCAGTGGTGGTGAGAACTGTGACTTAGAGTGTTGTAGGCAGTGGTTGTGAGAGCTGAGAGCTAGGATTGCTGTGTGGGTGAGTGGTGGTCAGAGCTGTGACTGAGGTTTGTTGGC
This sequence comes from Homarus americanus, assembly GCF_018991925.1. Taxonomy (NCBI): domain Eukaryota; kingdom Metazoa; phylum Arthropoda; class Malacostraca; order Decapoda; family Nephropidae; genus Homarus; species Homarus americanus. The sequence goes on from NW_024729260.1 coordinate 10,126, forward strand.
AGTGAGTGGTGAGGCTGTGACTGTGAAGAGTTGAAGGCGATTGGTGGTGAGAGCCGTGACTGCAAATGTTGAAAGCAGAGGTGGTGGTGAGAGCGGTGAGCTGGGAGTGATGTGGCAGTGGTGAGTGAGAGCTGTGACTGGGATTGTTGTGAGCCAGTGGTGGTGAGAGCTGAGACTGTGAGTGTTGTAGGCGAGTGGTGGTGAGAGCTGGCTGGGGTGTTGTGGCGAGAGTGGTGGTGAGAGCTGTGACTGGGAGTGTTGTGGCAGTGCTGGTGAGAGCTGTGACTAAAAAGTGTTGTAGGCAGTGGAGGTGAGGCAGTGGTGGGAGTGTTGTGGGCAGGTGGTGAGAGCTGCGACTGGGAGTTTGAGCGAGAGGTGGGAGTAGGCTGGTGGGCGGCGAGTGGTGAGAGCCGTGGCTGGGAGTCAGACACGTGTAGTGGTGAGAACTGGGCTTGGAATGCTGTGGGCAGTGGTGGTCAGAGATGTGATGGGAGAGTTGGTAGGCAGTGGTGGTCAGAGATGTGACTGGGAGTGCTGTGGGCAGTGGTGGTGTGGTGAGAGCTGTGACCCTGGGAGTGTTGTGGGGCGGTGGTGGTGAGAGCTGGACTGGGGTGTTGGCCCAGAGTGCTGGTGGGGAGCTATGACTAGAGTGCTGTGGGCAAGTGGTGGTCAGATGTGACAGGGAAGGTTGTAGGCGAATGGTGGTGAGAGATGTGACTAAGTGTTGAAGGTGGTGGTCAGAGCTGAGGACTAAAGTTAACATGGGCAGAGTGGGGTGGGCCAGAGCTGTGAGCTGGGGAGTTTTGCTGGCAGTGGTGGTGAGGTTGTCACTGGGGTGTGTGGGCAGTGGTGGTGAGGAGCAGTGACTTGGATTGTTGTGGGCAGTGGTGGTGAGGCTGAGGGCTGGGGAGTGTTGTGGCGAGGTCTTGATGAGCTGTGACTAAGGTGTTGTAAGCCAAAGTGGTGGTGAGAGGATGTGGACTGCAGGAGTGTTGTGGAGGCAGGTGGGGTGGAGAGCTGACTGGGGAGTGTTGTAGGCAAGAGGTGGTGAGAGCTGTGACTAGGAGTGTTGTCGAAGTGGTGATGAGCTGGACTCGGAGTTATGTAGGCGGAGGTTGTGGTGAGAGCCAGATTGCCTGGCACTGTGACCAGAGTGGTGAGGCCAAAATTGGGAGTGTTGAGGCGAGGTGGTGAGAGCTGTGACTTGGGATGCTGTGGGCAGTGGTGGTAGAGATGTGACTCGGAGTGTTGTAAGAGAGTGGTGGTAAGAGCTGTGACTAGGAGTGCTGTAGGCTGAGTGGTGAAAGTGAGCTGTGAGCTAGGGGTGTTGTTGGCGAGTGGTGAGATCTGTGAGCTGGTGTTGTAGGTGAGTGGTGGTGAGAGCTGTGACTGGGAGTGTTGTGGGAGGTGGTGGTCAGAGATGTGACTGTGAGGATTGTGGCAGAGTGGTGGTGCC
>NW_024729261.1:0-5000 GCF_018991925.1 Homarus americanus
GTTATTATTGTTGTTATTATTGTTATCGTTGTTATTTGTTATTTGTTTGTTAATATTATTATTATTGTTGTTTTATTATTATTATTATTATTATTATTATTATTATTATTATTAGTAGTAGTAGTATTATTATTATTATTATTGGACGATTGGTAGATAGTTCTTGAGATTCACAGGTTCGATTCGGCCGTTGGAAGTTGTTTGGACTCCTAGCCCCCTTAGTCCTGTTCACCTAGCAGTAAAGTAGGTACCTGTTGTAAATCGAAAGTTGCGAATTCGTATTCAGGAAAGTTGTTGGAGCTTCCAATAACTTCATGACATAAACCACAAACTCTTCAGGCTTCTCGCCCTTGATTCCAGGTCTACGCCCTTAACTCGTGAGACATTAGGCAAGCATAGACTTATGCTTCCTGTTGGGCGCTATAAACGCTTCTGCGCTTCACCTTACACAAGGATGTAGAGGTGTAATATAAAAAAAAATAATAAATTATTTATTATTAGTAACGTAGTAGTATTGTTGTGTTGTTATTGGTGTTGTTGTTGTATTGGTATTGTTGTGTTATTATTGGTGTGTAATGATGGTTTATCAGACCACAGCTTACAGCTCTGACCTGACCCGACATTAGGAGGTCAAATGCAAAAGTGGACCCCTCGCCGCCGCCAAATCAGCTCAACCTGGGGTCATGACCTTGCAAGTCAAGGAACTACAAATCAGCCAGCACCCCTGTCACAGCCCCAGCCTAGGTCAAGAGGCACCCAGTCAGCAGGGAGGCCACCTGCCGGCTCTTCCTCCAAAATATACAACAACTTACAGCTAATAAAGTCAAAACCTGACCTTACATTAGCGAGGACAGGCAGGGACCCCTCGCCGCCGCCCGATCAGCCAGCCGGGGTCATGACCTTGCAAGTCAAGGAACTACAAATCAGCCAGCACCCTGTCACACGACCCCAAATAACAACTAGGTCAAGAGGCACCCAGTCAGCATTAGTGGTCATCTGCCGGCTCTTCTTCCAATATATAGGACCTGTAACGGGCCTCACGACAAAAGAGTCTTGAACCACGAAGGGCCAGCAACGACGTCCCCAGTCCCGCCTCGAAAGAAGTCCGCCACTACAGTGTTGTCAACTGAACGTGTAACAGTAAGTGCTGGTTGGCGGTAGGTGCGGTGATCCCAACCTCCCAACGATCGACTTAGTGAAAGTGCCCATTCTATTTGTGAGGTTAGTTATACGGAGAATACCATAGTCTATCATGCACTGCGTACCACTCTCCCCATTAATTCCCTATTGAACTAGTAAAATAAAGCTGTAACACTCATTGGTGTTTTATATACTACACTTGTACTGAGCCTGTGTTAATATACAGTGTTAACATCACACACTCGAGACACGCTACCATCTTCCCTCACTATGCGACTCTACTACTATAAACTCCTATTCACCTCTTCATACGAGTTTTGTCTCATTATAATTATTATTATTATTATTATTATTATTATTATTATTATTATTATTATCATTATTCTCGTTATTGTTATTGTTGTTATTATTGTTATTATTGTTATTATTATTATTATTATTATTTTATTATTAATTATTATTATTTGATTATTATTATTATTATTATTATTATTATTATTATTATCGTTATTATTATTATTATTATTATTATTATTATTATTATTATTATTATTATTATTATTATCATTATTATCATTATTATTATTATTATCGTCAGTATTATTATTATTATTGTTATTATTATTATCATTATTACATATATATTATTATTATCGCCAGTATTATTATTTTTATGTTTATGAACAGAGCACACAGTAATGAGTCTTAGAAACACATCACAAGAGAGCATTAATGAACAGCAACACAACACAACAGGTAACAACAACACAACACAACAGATAACAGCAAATATACAACAAAAAGGTAACAAATACACAACACAAACACAACAGATAACAGCAACACAACAAAACGATAACAGCAACAACACAACAGATGACAGTAACACAACAGGTAACAACAACAACACAAACACAACAGATAAAACACACAAAAAAAAAAAAAAATACAAAACAACAGACCAACACAACACAACACAACAGATAACAACACAACACAACACAACAGATAACAGCAACACAACACAACAGATAACAGCAACACAACACAAACACAACAGATAACAGCAACACAACAGATAACCCAACACAAATAGATAAATAGCAAATACACAACAGATAACAGAACACAACACAAATACAACAGATAACAGCAAACAAAACAGATAAAAAGTAACACACAGATAACAGCAACACACAACACAACAGGTAACCACAACACAAAATACAACACAACAGACAGCAATAACACAACACAACACAACACAACAGATACAGCAAATAAATAACAAAAAAAAAAAAAGAAACAACAGTAACCACAACACAACGGTAACACAACACAACGTAACAGTAACAACACAACAGATAACCGCAACACAACAGGTAACCACAACACAACAGATAACCGCAACACAAAAGGTAACCACAACACAACAGATAACCACAACACAACACGAGATAACCGCAACACAACACAACAGGTAGCCACAACACAACAGATAACCACAACACAACAACAGATAAACCGCAACACAACACAACAGGTAACCACAACATATAACCGCAACACAACACAACAGATAACCGCAACACAACACAACAGGTAACCGCAACACAACACGACAAGGTAAACCACAGCACAACAGATAACAGCAACACAACCCAACAGATAACAGCAATACAACACAACAGGTAACCGCAACACAACACGACAAGTAACCACAGCACAACAGATAACAGCAACACAACACAACATATAACAGCAACACAACACAACACAACAGATAACAGCAACACAGCACAACAGGTAAACTACAGCACAACAGATAACAGCAACACAACCCAACAGGATAACAGCAACACAACACAACAGATAAAGCAATACAACACAACAGATAACAGCAACACAACACAACACAACAGATAACAGCAATACAACACGACAGGTAACCGCAACACAACACGACACAAGGTAACCACAGCACAACAGATAACAGCAACACAACCCAACAGATAACAGCAACACAACACAACAGATAACAGCAATACAACACAACAGATAACAGCAACAACAACACAACCCAACAGATAACAGCAATACAACACAACAGGTAACCGCAACACAACACGACAAGGTAAACACAGCACAACAGATAACAGCAACACAACACAAACATATAACAGCAACACAACACAACACAACAGATAACAGCAAATACAGCACAACAGGCAACACAGCACAACAGATAACAGCAACACAACCCAACAGATAACAGCAACACAACACAACAGATAACAGCAATACAACACAACAGATAACAGCAACACAACACAACACAACAGATAAACAGCAATACAACACGACAGGTAAACAGCACAACAGATAACAACAGCAACACAACACAACAGATAACAGCAACAACACAACCCAACAGATAACAGCAACACAAACACAACAGGTAACAGCAACACAACACAACAGGTAACAGCAACACAACACAGCAGATAACAGCAACACAACAGGTAACAGCAACACAACACAACAGGTAATAGCAAACACAATACAACACAACAGATAAAAGCAACACAACAGGTAACACCAAACACACAATACAACCCAACATATAACAGCAAAATAACACAACACAATATATAACAGCAAAACAAGACAAGTACAGCACAACACAAGAGGTAACAGTAACACAGCATCACAACAAATAACAGCAAAAAGGTAACAACGCAACACACAACAGGTAACAAACAACACAGCACAGCACAACAAGTAACAGTAACACAGCATCACAACAAATAACAGCAACAGGTAACAACACAACACAACAGGTAACAGTAACACAGCAAGCACAACAGGTAACAGTAACACAGCATCACAACAAATAACAGCAACAGGTAACAACAAACACAGCACAGCACAACAGGTAACAACACAGCACAGCACAGCACAACAAGTAACAGTAACACAGCATCACAACAAATAACAACGCAAACACAATAGGTAACAGTAACACAGCATCACAACAAATAACAGCAACAGGTAACAACACAACAGGTAACATCAACACAACAGATAACAGGTAAGAGCAGATGTCAACAGTAACGGCAGTCTGTCCTCACTAATCACAGCTTAATGCTTCACAACGGCACACCCCGTTACGTTGACCCACAGGAAGAAGAATACTGGGAGGAGGAGGAGGAGGACCTAGGCTGCGGCAGGAGGGCAAGTTGCAGGAGGAAGAGGGCATAAGCTGCTGCAGGAGGAAGAGGGCAAGCTGCTGCAGGAGGAAGACGGCAAAAGCTGCTGCAGGAGGAAAGAGGCAAAGCTGCTGCAGGAGGAAGAGGGCATAAGCTGCTGCAGGAGGAAGAGGGCATAAGCAAGCTGCAGGAGGAAGAGGGCATAAGCTGCTGCTGGAGATGGATGAGGAGGAGGAGGAGGACATATGCTGCTGCAGGAGGAAGAGGGCATAAGCTGCTGCAGGAGAAGGACGAGGAGGAGGAGGAGGAGGACATATGCTGCTGCAGGAGGAAGAGGGCATAAGCTGCGGAAGGAGATTGACGAGGAGGACATATCTGCGGCAGGAGGAAGAGGGCATAAGCTGGCAGAAGGAGGAAGAAGAGGAAGACATAAGGTGGCAGAAGGAGGAGGAGGAGGAGGAGGACTATGCTGCGGAAGAAGGGGGAAGAAGAGGAAGACAAGCTGCGGCAGAAGGAGGAGGAGGAAAAAGAGCTGCGGCAGCAGAAGGGGAGGAGAAGAAGGAAGAAGACGACAGACCCTGCAGGAGGAGGAGGAGGGCTTTGACCTGCACCATAACCGCATCTCGGAGAGGAACAGGAAGAGACCGTGGC